>NC_081414.1:464537663-464720163 GCF_030272615.1 Cryptomeria japonica
TCGAAGGGATTGAGGAGATCTTATTCAGGTAAGGCTAGATAGATCCCTTATCACTCCTGACTGGGTCCTTAAGTATAGATGTTCTCTATCTGTTATTAACATGATAGGATCAGACCATTATCCCATTTCTTTTGTTGCTGATTCTATTAAGGGAAAACATTGTTTTCCATTCCTGTTTGAAAAAAATGTGGATTTCACACCCTTCTTTGGAAGCTTCCATTGTCAAATGGTGGAATATAACTGTGGATGGTTCTACCATGTTCAAAGTTGCTAAAAAATTAAGAAATATCAAAGACAACATTAAGATTTGGAACAAAAAGGTTTTTGGAGATATTTTTGAATCCAAGAGGAAGCTTAAGGAGGAATTAGAACAGATTCAAAACTCTATTCAGGAATATGGTTATAAGAAGTTCCCCAAGGCTAAAGAAGATGAGGTTCTAGCCAGATTACACAACACTATTTCAAGAGAATAAATTTACTGGAGGCAAAGATCTAGGGCTATTTGGTTAGAAGCTGGTGATAGAAATACTAAATTCTTTCACATGACATCAATGAAGCATAAAGCAACAAGCGAAATTTCCAGATTAATTGATGAAAAAATTCTTGTCAAAGATGCTGAAATAGGTGATGAAGTTGTAAGGTTCTTCTCTAACCACCTGACAGGTAGCAAGGAAATTGACATTGTTAAGTAGCAAGATCTGGTTGATAATATTCCTAAGATTATTGGACCTAATCAGAATAAGATATTTTCTGCCATCCCTTTAGTTGGTGAAATTAAAAAAGTTGTTCTCTCCTTTCAAGGGGATAAGGCACTAGGCCCGGATGGCTTCCCCATGTTTTTCTTTTAGGAATATTGGCACATTGTTGGGGCTGATATGGCCAATGTTGTCAAAGAATTCTTTGGATCCAGAAGAATTCTTAAAGAAATCAACTCTACTTTCATTGCTCTAATTCCTAAGGTGGCTGGAGTTGATTCTATGGTTAAGTTTAGGCCAATAAGTCTTTGTAATTATTTTTACAAGATAATTTCAAAAGCCCTGACTTCTAGATTGCTGGTTGTTCTTCCCCTTATTATCTCTGAGGAGCAAAAAGGATTTGTCTCAGGCAGGCAGATTTTGGATTCTATAATTATTGTGCATGAGAATATCCACTCTCTTAATGCTGCAAACAAAAAGGGATTTCTCATCAAGTTGGATTTGACAAAAGCCTATGATAGGGTTGAATGGCGGGTTCTTTTTAAGATCATGGAGGCCTTTGGATTTGATGAGAAGGTTATTAAAATCACTAGAGCGCTGATATCTACACCAAATTTTTCTATTCTTATTAATGGATTTCCATCCAGATTTTTTAAATCTTCAAGGACTCAAGCAAGAAGATCCTATCTCTCCTATTCTTTTCACTATTTTGGCGGAATGTTTGAGTAGATTGATTCAAAATTTGAAAGAGAATAGGAACATCAAAGGGTTGCAACCCTCTTCTGCTAATTTCATCTGCACACATCAACAGTTTGTTGATGATACAATATTGTTGGGATATTCTTTTGTTAGTGAAGCTTCTGCCTTCAAAGGTGCTCTTAGATCTTATTCCCTTTCTACTGGACAATAGGTTAATTGGGAGAAATCTATTATTTACTTCATCAACACCCTCTTGTTGAGGGAGTAGAGGATTGCTAACATAATTGGTTGTAAGGTTGAGCTGCTCCCCTCTACTTATTTGGGTCTCCCTCTTGGTTTGGCTCCTCCAAACTCTTTCTAGAATTCTTTAATTGATAAGTTCAACAAAAAATTGGCTGGTTGGAAAGGCTCTATGTTATCACAGGCTGGTAAGCTTCAACTTCTTCAAGCCACTCTTCAGAATCTACCGGTTTATGCTCTTAGTTTGTTTAGTATACTGGTCAAATTTGCAGAAGCTTTAGAAAGAATTCAGAAAAATTTTCTTTGGTTTGGTGTGGAAGATAAGAAAAGGATTGTTTTGGTTGCCTGGGATAAAGTCTGTTGTCCTAAAAGCAATGGGGGGTTAGGTATTAAATCTCTTAAACCTTTCAATAAAGCTTTGTTAGCCAAAAAATATTTGGAGGGCATATGGTATTAAGAGAGATTGGAGTAGGGTGTGGTTTGACAAATACATACATAATTAGCCCATTCATTCTCTTCTCTATTCTGAAGATATCCCTGCTAGATCTTTCATATGGAATAATATGATCAAATCTATTAAAGTTACTAAAGTTGGAGCTGGATGGGTCCTTGGCAAAGGTAACAAAATCAGATTTTGGGAGGATGTCTGGATCAGAGATGAGCCTCTTTTTAACCAGGATTACAGCCATTTCATTGAAGACTGTAAAAGGAGATTTGGTTCTATGGTCTGTAATTATTGCGAGGAGAATAAATGGGTTAGACTTGATGCAGTTTATGCTGGATTTTTTTCACTCCAGCATGATTTGCTATCTTTTTTTGTCAGCAAAGATTCTGATGATGTTTTCTTATGGTAGAGTAATCCTAGGGGTAATTTTATTGTTGCCTCTACTTATAAAAAAATTGCTACTCGGGCCTACAACCCTATATGGACTAAATTTTGGAATAGATTCCTCATTCCTAAAGTTAATATGTTTTTTTGGCTTGCAACTCACAACAAGATACTTACCATTGATAACCTAGTTTGAAGAGGATTCATGATTCCTAATAGGTGTGAGTTATGTCAGAAAGAGGCTGAGTCTGTGGATCATTTGTTTATTCACTGTTCTTTTACCTGGGAGATTTGGGGTAAAGTGTGGATGCAATGGAAAGTTGATTGGGTAATGCAGAATAGTTTTAAGGAAGTCCTTTGGCAATGGATTTTCCCTACCAAGCTTCCCATAATTAAGACCCTCTAGTTATTTGTCCTTCCTATGACCTATTGGCATATTTGGAAGGAGAGAAACAACAGAGTTTTCAGGGAGACTAAGTGTTCTTTTCAGGTGATTTTTGAAAAGATTTGTAGGGATATTAAAGAAAACATCAATACCATTCATAAAAGTAACAAGCAGTGTAGTTATATTGACATGACTGATAATGAGAAAAGCATTCTAACTGAATGGAATTTGATACACAAGGTCTGGAAATCTGATATGAAGAGTAGAAGAGATAATGTTGTGTGGAGGTTCCCTCCTCATTATTCGGTTAAGGTGAACTTTGATGGTGCAGCTAAAGGAAATCCTAGGAATTCTGGAGGGGGAGGGGTCATCAAAAACTCTTATGGCTTTTGTGTTGTTGCGATTGCCTCTCCCTTTGGAGTTCAAAACAACCATGTGGAAGAAGCTCTGGCAATGTTAAAATGTCTTCAACTTGTTCAGAGATTTAATTTTAAAAGAATTTGGTTGGAGGGGGATTCCCTTAATATCATTCAGGCTATTAAAGGTATTAGTTCCCCTTCTTGGAATATCCAAATATCATTGATAATACAAAAAAATTGTTAGACGCCTATGATAGTGTGATTATTACCCATACCTTTAGGGAAGGTAACATGGTAGCTGATTTGTTAGCCAATGAGGGGGTCATTTTAGCGGAGGATGCTAATTATATCGGAGAATCATCATGTAAGAATAGAGTCCGAGAGCAATTATTTTATGACAGATTCCATGGTACATATTAATTTCATTATTACCTTTCTGGGTTCGGACTTCAATGATAGATTTTGGAGTGAGGCAGATTGTCAGTTGATTACCTATCTCAGGCGTCGCGATAATGAGTATTGGTGTGAAGGGCCTTATCATATTAAGTGCTAGGTTAATTTGAATGTTTTAAAAGACTACTTTAAAAACAAGAAAATCAACTTCGTTTTTTTATTCCAGTGTCTCTATTCTTCAACATTTGGTTAGTTTGTGCTCCTTTGAGGGTTTTGACTTGAACAACTATCACATTATGGGAGGAAATCTCAACCATAATGAGCCTACCAATTGTGATAGCTGGAAAGGTGAAAGGAAAATTTGGTGAAGGTTGCATAGGTATTGCTTCACCGATTATATGGAGAAATTGCATGGGAGCAAGAAGTCTGTTTCTCATAGTTTTGCCAAGGGCTGGAAAAATAATAAAGTTACTCTGTTCGGTCAGGCCTAGAAAGTGGATAAAGATTTGGTGGCTGAGGCGACCGGTTTGCAAAAGGATGGCATCAATTTTTATAGAGATTGCGATTCTCGGTGGAAGCCATCAATAGTTTCCCCAAAAATGAAGAAGAAGGGGCTCGACTCGCCAAAAAGGATAATGCTTCCTATTATCTCCCTAACTAGGTAAAATCTTTCTGGCAAAAAATGTTGAAAGTTTTAATGGAGTACCCTACGATTGATGGTAGGTTTTTGAAAGTCTACAATTACCACTTTGTTATCCTTAACCATTTTTGCCATGGATCTAAGATATCGTTGCCGTTCTACTTGGCCTCCTCCCTTAATGATAGTCTGGTTGACCATGCTAAGAAACCTAATTACTACCCCATTGCTCACCAAGGCCTTATTTTGTTAATATATGAGTATCTTAAAGGTAAAGATAAGGCTAATAAGGATGATCCCTTTGTGGAAAATGCCCATATTTCTAAGGATTATGACAGCTCTGATTCTGATGAGGATTCTTCTAATCTTCCTCCTAAAAAGAAATCAAGGGTTCGTGAAAAAGCTAAAGAATACATTGAAGAGAATGTTGGTTCTGAGCAGGAGTGGGAGAAGGAGGTGGAAGAAGAGGCAGAGAATGAGCAGGAGAAGGAGGTTGAGGGTGAGGAAGGGGATGAGAAGAGAGAAGAGGATGTTGAAGAATCAGAGGCGAAGGATAATCCCTGTGTTTCAGTTAATAGAGATGATGTTCAACATAACATGGAGGAGGGAAACCCTAGGTCTGAGGATTCTGCCCTGGATATGGAGAATGTGGAGTCCATACTGAATGCTGCTAGAAAAAACACTTTGGAAATGTTCAATTTCCAGAAGTGGGTGATTGATAACATCACTAGCATTTAGGAAAAACAGAGAGAGATGGATTTTAAAATTGAAAATTTGGTTAAGGATATCAACATTTAAGGTAAAGAGGATAATGCGGAGGATACTAGTGCTGTAGAGGATGAAAAAGAAATTTTGGACTGGCTGAAAAGTGAGATTATAAAGGGAGATTTGAAGCACCTAAAGGATGTGGTGAGGATTCTCAAAGAAAAGGGTGAGTCTGATAATGGTCTGATAAACAATCAGATTCAAAAAACTAAGAGTGCTTTGAGGAAATTCATGGAGTATAGCTTGGCTGTGTTGAAGGTGTCCTCTCAAAATATGAATGTGCCAGTTGCTTTCCTGGAGAAGGATAAGTAGAATAAAGAAATTATGATTATTGATGACGAGCCGACTTCTAGTTCTATTCAACACTCCTCCAAACGCAAAACTAGGCAAAATGCAAGTGAGTTGGAGCTGACGACCAAAAGCAATCAATAGATGCAAGAAAATAAGGACCTGAAAGAGGTAGCTAATGCGATGATGATGCTGGTTAAGGATGTGGAAGAGACTATAAATATTTTCACCTGAAATGTAATTTTGTTTTAGGTGTGCCAGTCTCTCGTTGGCCTTTTGTTGTTCTTTTTCAGCCTTTCTCTCTTTGTTATGTTTTCTCTAGTTTCTCTATTGCTTCTCTTTTCAATATGTAAGCGGGTTTTGGGTCCCTTAAACCTGATTTTCCTTAATAAAAAACATACTCCTGTGTATTGTTCCGGTGATTACTGATTGGGAAGATTTTCTGATCTGGTTTGTAGTGTTGGTTTGTTGATCATTGTTTTGCAAAGTTTGGTATATACTCTGGTGTGATCAGATATGGTGTTGAGATTTTGGGATATTGCTTATGATGGTCTTGTGTATCTACATTTTAGATAGATTGTCATTTGTTACTCCACAAGTTATCTTTCTTCGTGACAACTGGTGATTGGTTGTGTTCTTGAGCTTTCAGATGTTGACCGATGAAGATTTAAAAAGTGGTGTTGGTGCAGCTATTCTAGTGATTCTAATATTCTTGAGGGTGTTTCCTAGTCGTGTCCTATTTGTTTTGGTGATCTATATTGATTGTTGTGCAAGTTTTTGGTGGTTTCTATCAACCGGTGATGATTTGTGTGTTATGCGATATTTCTGGTGGTGTAGCGTGTTGCAGTTGATCTTGGCATGATTTCCAATAGAGTTATGTGTTTGGGAATTTGATTTAGGATCATGCTATGCTATGTAAATTATTATATTGATCTACTGGTTGATCTTTGTATCGTATGATGTAATTTTGTAATTGAGGGTTGAGGGTATAGTCGACCTTGTTGTCAAGGTTGATGAATTGTATATATAGGTGATACAATCATGTAGTTTAGTGTCGATGTTGTGTCTACATTATCAAAGAGAGGATTATGTGTGAAAAAGTGATTCATCCTTTGGTATTGTGATTGAGCAGAGATTGGTGTTGCAGAGTAGACATTTGTGCTTAATCGAAACTATAATCAGGCATTTGGAGATGCTACTCTTTCAATTCATTTCTTCCGGATTGTAGTCTGAATATTATTGTAAGTCAATGAGACTTCCCTGAGGGTTGTGGCCTTCCACAAAAATATTATTTGAGCAATGAGCTCTAGGCAGTGTGCCTAAATGCATGTGCATTCCCCATTGTAATATTTTCACATACTACTTCAAAGTATCATCTTATTGTGGGTAGGTTCCCACCGTAGTTTTTTCCTTAATCGGGTTTTCCATGTCAAAATCTTGGTGTTGTGTGTTGTGTTGTTAATTTTCTTATCAAATATGTGTTTTATTTGTCATTCCGATGAAGACTGATTAACCCCCCCCCCCCCTCTTAGTCTTCCTTCTTGATTGTTGCTAGCAGTTTAAATGACCATTTTTAGTTACATCTAACCCATCAACAAAAATAAGACTTCTTCAACCATCAAGGCAAGGACACATGTCACATTTATTTTGATTGCACATGTTGCAACTTGTAGAAGCATTGTAATTTATAAATACCTAGCTACTAGGACTTTAGAGAGTTAGTTCTTGCTTTCTCTTTTTTTGAATATTGTAGCTATTCCCGGCTCTTTTATCAGTATAATATTGTTTTGTAACTCATTTTCAGATATGTACAGTTATTGTGGGCATTTTTATCAATAAAATTCAGTCATTTCACCTTCTCAAGTTCTATTATTTTGTGTGCAACTCCATGATTGATGTATGCCTTTGCGTTTGTTTTTCAAAATCCTCTAATATTCATCTCATTTCAGCACCTTTATGTAAAAAAATTTGTAGACACCTAAAAAATGTCTCATTAATTCTACACTAATTATTCGTCTATTTAAATAAGTAATTCTTTAATTATTTGATTAAATTAACTATTTCTTCTAATAATCACCCTTCAACACTTCTAATTATTCCATTTCTATTCTCAAATCATTTTAATCAGTTAACCCTATCTCAATTATTAATTAAATGTCAATTATTTAATTAATTACGACCTTTTCCTTAAATAATCTTTATTATTTAATTATTTCAATCTCCTAAGTTTAAATAATTTCATTTAAATTATTTTAATTAATTAATTAAATTCCTCCAAATCCCCAAATTATAATTACACTTAATTCCATCTAATTTCATTTCATATTTCCCCAAATTCGAATTTCACTTAATTTCATCTAATTTCATTTCTTCCAAATTCACATTTCACCAAATCTGAATTTAAGTTAATTTCTTGTGCATTTCAACATTCGAATAACCAAATTCAAATCCAAATTGCAAATGAAAATCAAATTCAATTTCAAATTCCTACAACACATGTAAAATTAGAACTGGTTGATCAAATCAATTGTCTAATCAGTTAACTCATCAATAATCTTTTTTTAACTCAAAATCATCTTTTTATGACTAATCCATCAATTTAGTTATCTCCCTAGTTTATTCAGTTTACTGATCAATCAAATGAAATTACTAGCCAATCTATTGAGTTCACTCTCCAATCAATCCTATTAACAGATCAATCTATTGAGTTAACAAATCAATCATGACTAGTTCACTGATCAGTCAATTTTAGTTATCTATAAATCAACACTTGAGTTCTATTTCTCCCCCCCTTTTTGTTGAAAATCTATAAATTCAACATCATTTTCTCAATTCAAGCTAGAATCAGAGTCTTCAAAATATTTGTATGCTGGAAATTGGTTCAATACCTGAGAGCCACCAACCACTCAAATTGGAGAAGCATAATGGAAGCAAAGATACAAAATGAGGGAGTTTTTATTTCAATTCATTTCTCATTTCTTGTATTGATTTTCATTGATTATGTTTGATGTTTGTTAATTAGTTAAGAATTAGTGATTCATTCTTATTTGCTAATTATCTTAATAACACATGACATTCAGGCATAGAAATAATGGTGAACCCAATGTGAATCATGCTAACCTTCACTTTTTGTTTTGAATGATTTTGCAGATCTGTATGTGCATAGGAATCTTGATTTCGCACTTGCATCCGCAGAAATTCGCAATTGCTCGTAAAATATCGCAATTGCTATCACATTATTTTGTAATTGCTCAGACATTGTACCGCAATTGTTAAAACATCTCGCAATTGCTTATAGGGGTTGGAAAATTTAAAATTTATTTGTCATTTCTTCATTGATTGATATTTCGCACCTAACCTAGAAATTTCATCAAATTCTGGAAATTTTAATTTCTGCATATAAGATGTATTTAATCCAATGGCAGGAAAGGTGACTTTCAAAATTTCAAGTGCAAGGAAGGAAAAACAGCATAAGAGACAACAAAGGACCTATCAAAGATTCTTAAAGTCAGAAAGGGAGCTTCGTGAAATTGAAGAAAAAGAGGAGATTGCTCAATATCATAAAAACATCCACCATTTCTTAACCAAATACAAATTTTATGATGAGATTGATGTGATGGCTCGAGTGGTGTGGAACAATATCATTGTAGAATAACCCTTCTATCTTCTATCTTTTTCTGTTATTTTTAAAAAATTTAAAAATTGATTAGCAATTGATCTTATATCAATTCGCAATTGACCAGTCATCACATTGCAATTGTTTAAACAATAATTCATAGTTTATCTGACATCAATTTGCATTTGCTTTGTGGTTAAGTCGCAATTGTTAGATGAAATTTTTATTTTTCTATCCTATTCTAGTTCTGGTTTTTATCAGAATATCTTTCTGTCTATAAAAAGACAGAACTTTGTAATTGGAAAATTAGGCTGGATAGCCCACCATGTGCTTACTGTATACACCTAAAAATGGTCTCAATATAATTAATTGAATAAGCAATTATTTAATTAATCCCCCTCCCCAATTTAATTGAAATCATTAGAAATTTGATTAAATTCTTCCACTCATCTACTTATTAATAAATCTAAGGATAGGTTCATTTCAATAGTCCCCTTTGATTAATTAATACAAATTAATTAAGCCCTCCCCCTTTAAATTCATTTCTTCTAATCTTCTAATTAATTAAAACAAAACAATTTATGAGTTGTTGAAAGTTAATTAGTCTTTTCCTATTATTTGAATTTTAAATTCAAATTACCCACATGCCTCCTAACTTCTAACCACCTAACCTAACCACTTCAAAACCTAACCCATTCCATCTAACCCTAGGTTTAATTAAACCTATCTTAGCTTGCACATCCTAACCTCCTTATCCTAACCTCCTATGGTGTGGATACTCTCCCCTTGAGACACATGGCATTCTTGGGCCACATGTCCCCTCTCTTAGAATCCCCCTGATACTTGTCACCATAGAGATGAAAAATGTCCCCTTTCCTCCAACCTCTTTTCCAACCTCCTCCAATTTCACCATTAATATCTTCAAACTCAATCTTGACCGCCGATTCATGCCACCTCACCCCTGGCCTTGGAAACCCTATAAATATCCCCCATTTTGGAGCACATAATCATCCCATCTCATTTGCATTTTAGGCATTATTACTATAGGCATAATATCTCTTAGCTTATCATTCTAGCATTGTTATTATAGGCAATTGCATCTTAGATCTAGCTTAATTTGATCATTTTATAGCATAATTGTTGAATCATGTAGCTTAATCATTCTCTTTTCTAGCTTAATTGCATCACTATCATTTCAAATCCTCCATCTAGGTGTATTCAAGTCACTAGAATTTGCTTATCTAGATCTGAGATTAAATCCACACTCGCATCTCTTAGGAGGTGATAGATTGCTTTGCCATGGTTTTATCTTTCTTTGTTTTAAATTTGCTAACCATGCTTGTAATGATCTATTGAGTGTTGGTGTTGCAGCTACAGGAGAGTTAGAATTAATCCATGAACAAAGACAAAATGCCTTTGATCATTTAGAGGTATATCAACAAAGAGTGTGCCGAAGTTATAATCACAAGGTCAAACCATGAGTCTTTCAAGTTGGGGAACTAGTACTAAAGGAAAATCCACGCAACCAGGCAGATCGAGAAAAGAAAGGAAAGTTTGAACCAAATTGGTTAGGTCTGTTTGTGGTCACAATAGTATTTGGGTTAGGAGCCTATCAGCTATCAACACAGGACAAAGATCAGCTCAATGAACCCATCAATAGCATGCATCTGAAGAAATTTTATGTCTGAAAAAGAGAAAAAATCAAAAACAGTGAAAAAGCAAAAAAATCAAAAAACAAAGAAAAATCAAAAAATCCAAAAAAAAGTGAAAAAGTAGAAAATCCAAAAAAAAATCAAATATGAGAAAAAGTGCAATAAAAACAGATGGTGAAAACCTGGCAAACAGGGACTATCTATCCACTAGCTCTTCCATCTATTGGTTCATGCATCCTTCCACTTGCTTTCATTTTTCCATCAGCGTTGTCCATATCTATCGTAAAGCCTTTGTACATACGTAGGCATCCCAGCTAATCTTTCACCATGGTTTGGATCATTGAGTATATCATAACGACTTTGTTTCTAGTCTTGGGGCAAAATCCTGCACCTAACTGTGGGCAAAATTCTTGGTCATTTTGAGCTTAATCAAATAGGAAGAACAACAGTTAAACAACTCTTATTAAGCGAAAACTAAGACACATCCAACATTGAACACGAGATCAAATTATCAACCATCAACCTATCACAAAGTCAATCTAAGCACATTTACACACTTTTCAATGGATGATATCTTTTGGATAATGATTTTAACATGATTGTTCAACTTTTCTATCTTGATTTTTGCTATCATGATTTCTGAGTGACTCCACGATGTCTTTGACTAGAGGAACAAGGAAGAAACATGATATTTTTCATGTCTATTGTCTGTAAATTAATCATTAATATGTGCAAATGTGTCTCGGGACATGATCATCAGAGTCATTGAAGACATTTCTGATGTATGTATTAAAATGGTTAATACTACCTGTTTTATGCAAGTAGCACTCAGGTCATCTTGGTTTAATTATACCTCAATGCTTGTGCTAACTTGCTATATCAAAATCCAAGAAAGAAGTGCTTAGGTCATCATGGTTTAATTATACCATCGATGTTTGCACTCACTTCCCACATTTCAAAATCTCAATAATGACAAAATGCAATAATCCAATGACTGGTCTGATCGTAGCTTTGCATTGGCATTTGCATTTAAGCTTGCATTTCATTCTTGCATGGGATCCCACATGCTCATTTTATCCAAGGTTAAATCTATCATAGGAATCATCAAGGTATCATCACAAGTGTATACACAATTAGACTAATGACTCACATCTCTATCCAGATATTATCGACTCGGCGAAAATCTTATATTACTCTACCCTCAACAAAACCAACATCAACATATTTGAATCTTTCTGCAACTTGATATCAACAAACTGTCAGATCCTTATCCAATCAATCTTATCAATTCTATCAATCGATCACATCTCATCTATTTTATCATGTCTTATACAGGATGTATCTTTCCTAAAACCAGACGTTCTGATCATGTCTTATACAGGATATATCGTTCCTAAAACCAAACGCTTTGATCATCTTTGTCTTATACAAGAGGTGTCATTCCTAAAACCAGACTAAATCTCGATCTTATCAATCTAATCAATCAACCTTTATCAATAATCAAGAACCACATCACCATGATTGTAGAACTCACATTTTCATCAAACACAGTTGTAGAAATCAAATCATTTCTAATCGGGATATCAATTTCGCAAAAAATTGCAAAACTCCAAAGGTCAATTATCTCAATTGATCTCCCAAGGGGGCATCATCATACCACAATCTATCAATCAAGAGCTGGGGCATCCTATCAAACCAATATCATCATCAAAATGAGAGTATTCTTTGAATCAACGTGTCATCACACCTCGCTTCAAAGAGGGGCAAAATACATACACCTAAAAATGGTCTGAAGATAATTAATTGAATAAGCAATTATTTAATTAATCCCCCTCCCCAATTTAATGAATTCATTAGCAATTTGATTAAATTCTTTCACTCATCTACTTATTAATAAATCTAAGGATTTATTTAATAGGTTCATTTCAATAGTCCCCTTTGATTAATTAATTCAAATTAGTTAATCCCCCCCCTTTAAATTCATTTCTTCTAATCTTCTAATTAATTAAAACAAATCAATTTATGAGTTGTTGAAAGTTAATTAGTCTTTTCCTATTATTTGAATTTTTAAATTCAAATTACCCGCATGCCTCCTAACTTCTAACCACCTAACCTAACCACTTCTAAACCTAACCCATTCCATCTAACCCTAGGTTTGATTTAACCTATCTTAGCTTGCACATCCTAACCTCCTATGGTGTGGATACTCTCCCCTTGAGACACATGGCATTCTTGGGCCACATGTCCCCTCTTTTGGAAGCCCCTTGACACTTGTCACCATAGAGATGACAAATGTCCCCTTTCCTCCAACCTCTTTTCCAACCTCCTCCAAATTCACCATTGATATCCTCAGACTCAATCTTGACCGTTGATTCCTACCACCTCACCCCTGGCCTTGGAAATCTTATAAATATCCCCCATTTTGGAGCACATAATCATCCCATCTCATTTGCATTTTAGGCATTGTTACTATAGGCATAATTTCTCTTAGCATATCATTTGAGCATTGTTATTATAGGCAATTGCATCTTAGATCTAGCTTAATTTGATCATTTTCTAAGATAATTGTTGAATCATGTAGCTTAATTGCATCATTATCAGTTCAAATCCTCCATCCAGGTGTAGTCAAGTCACTGGAATTTGCTTAACCAAATTTGAGAGCAAATCCACACTCGCATCTCTTAGGAGGTGATAGATCGCTTTGCCATGGTTTTATCTTTCTTTGTTTTAAATTTGCTAACCATGCTTGTAATGATCCATTGAGTGTTTGTGTTGCAGCTGCAGGTATCACACTTCACAGGCACGACACTTACTAACATCATTTTCTGCAGGGGTAGCTTAGAAACACTTCAATTTGGTGCTAATAAAATAAACCACAAACAAACTTGTCTTTTATTTCACAATTGCGATGAAGGTTAAAATTGAACCCCATGCTTTTTTGGAGCAACATCTCCAAATAGATTAGAAAATCATTGTGATGAAAAGTTAAAAAGAACCCTTGTTTTTTGTGTCTTCAAAGGGATAGGTATTATGCTCTCCCATTCAATGGGTGATCAAAAATCCAGACTCTTTTCTTCTATGATTTCATTTATTTTTTGCAATTAAATCCTTTAGAAGGTCTGCCCTCCTGAGTTTCCCTTAGGGCACCATTAAGGCCGGTGAGAGGGAAACGACCTAAGTGGCGATGGCTAAAGCCAAGTAATCCAAGCCACTATAAATAAATGCATATGTGATGAAAATCATATGTGACAAGTGTTACATGTTGTCACAATGTCGTTATGCCTCCCTCAATGCCTATACAGTGCGTTAAAATCTGTAGAGCATAACCTCTACAGATCAGGAGACCTCCCTCAACGGAGTGTAAAACGCTGCTGATTGTGACCACTCAAATGGAACCCTGTCTAAACACCATAGCAATTAGAAGCCAAAATAAGTCAGTAACCAGATACTTTGTTTATCATAGTGCAAGGGTGGGGAAGAGTCTTCCCCCAAGACACTCACCATATATCTCCTAGGATAACGGACCAATTGAGGAGCAATCTTCTTTGGTCTAATTTCCGGAAAAAGGAAAATAAACAGGCACACCCTTGGGTGTGACAGAGTTGTTTGAGCTGACGGATATCAAGATGTGGGCTATGGTAATACTTGTGACCTTTTGACCTTAGGAGAGTCTGTTTGATGTGATATCGAATTGCCCCAATATATCGAGAACAAAATAAGATCTTGAGAAATATACCAACATTCATGAAAATTTTAAAAAATTCCTTACTCTTTTCATGGTTGTATTCTTTTGATGTGATTGTTTTGTCCTTTTCTACACTTTGACAAATTCAAAACATTATAGGAAACAAATCACAACCTCAACAAAGTCAAAGTTTCAGTGTTCGACAAGATCAAACAAAACCTCAACAAAGTTAAGTGTCAACATTAACACCAACGTCAGATCCAAACCTTTGCACAAATTCAAAAATGATATACATGTTACTTTCAAGTGATCTTAGGTCCTAGGCATTCAATTCATGCATAATTACCATTAGAATCATCACACAAAGTCCTAGCACAAGTCATTTCACCAAATTGTCTTTTACTCACTTAAGATTTAGTGTTGCATTAGAGTATAGGAATCATACCTAAGTCCATGGGTATTAGAGGAGACAAAGAATTTTCATTCGAACAACCCAATCTTGGGCCAAACAATGACCAATTACAAATAATTGATGGTTTAGATAACCTCTCTTGGGAAGTAAGAGTCAATCGTGCCCAATATGACATAGTTGAGGTTGTCATAGATGACGAAATCCAGAAGTATGTTCATCTTGATGAGAAACTAAGGAAAAAGATACAAAGAGTAGCTCAGAAAGAAGCCATTAGACAATTGGTAGAAAAGACCATAGCAACATTTCTCAAACCATGTTAAAAAGGCAAAGTGTTAGTCATTCCTAGGGTCTGCATTATCTACATAGTAGTCTTCAACGTATGTGTCTAAAAGGAAATGATAAATTCCCATTTGAACAACCCAAAGATGGGCCAAACAATGTTCAATTAAAAATAATTGACGATTTGAATATCCTTGCTGAGGAATTAATAGTTGATCAAAACCAATACGACATAGTCCAAGTAGTCATAGATGATGAAGTTCAAAAGTTAGTACAAATAGACATAGACCTCTAAAATTGAATCAAAGAAGAGGCAAAATTTGAAGCTTTTTAGCAATACGCTGAAAATCTTGTGTTCGAATTTTAGAATCCTCAATAGCAAGTCATCATTCATAGATTGCATTGTCTGCACTTTAGTCTTTAGGAAGTCATAGAAGCATACTTAGCCACATTTAATCAAGTCTTGCATACACATCTTAGAGAGTCAAGATCACTTTGGAACAATATTCATGGCATTAACGCGTGCTCAAAAGGCAAAACACCAGATGGATCCTAACAATGATCCCTTGGTTAACCCCACATGGAATATGGATCTATCCACACAATAACAAACACAGGGTTTCACACCCGCAACACTGTCAACAAACACAAACATGATGCCTTCCATTGATGAAATACAACATAATTTGACGAAAGAAGAATTGGAAGCATCCTAACAAGATCTCACAACACTTATGATTCTCAATGCTCTCATCAATAATGATAGAGACAAATATCTCGCTCTCTTAGTTTGGAATGGGGCCAAGTTACCTCCAAGGGTAGACATCTCAGTGATATTGCTGCAAGGTGTGACATTAAATCAAAATATACCTCAAATGCCTATTGCAACACAGACTCAAGCAGTAGTTTCTACATCAACACAAGGTATATCTTAAAGTGCCCATATGGCTACAACCTCAGCACAATCAATAGTGGCAACAACAAGTACCAATCTCACATCTCTGGCGATGCCCAACATGATGATGCAAGCTCCAACAACTCACAACGCTACTTTGGCAAATATAAATCAACCCTCAGTTTCAGTTGGTTCCACAGGTACAATAGCCAGATGTGAATCAAGGGACAACTAGCTCAACTCAGCCTAATGTCAGTCCATAGTTTGCATACTTTACACCACCTAGTGGAACTTATGGTGCAAGTTACCTAGCCAGTCTACATTTCAACAAGCTCAAAGGTACTCAAATACTATCCATTTTGTGGGAAACACTCATCAAGTCAATACACCATTGACCCAAACAGAGATCCTAACCCAACAAATGGAGAACCTTCAAAAGCCAACTTTTCCTTCAATGTAGATAATCCAATTGCCTTAATGGATTTATGTGCAACAAAGAAAAAACAAGGTGAAACTTTCACCATATTCTTGCAAAGATGGAGAGGCCTATATTGCAGATGTCTTAGTCACATCCCTGAAGCTGAGCAAGTAGACATTTTCAATGAAAATATTGTGCCTCCAATTAAGTATCCATTACAAATGCAATGCCTGAATAATTTTAAAGACATCACAGAAAAATGCATTAAATGTGAGAGAGGCCTATTAGAACAAGAGATACTAAAACACCACAAAGATAGTGGACCGACCACCAGCACAAACAATGAAAGGCCAAAATTTTGGTCTAGGAACAAAAATGTCACAAATGATGGAGTTGTTGATGTACGTGTTGTAAATAGAGCTGAACCAGTAGTATCTCTACAAGGACCAACTAATTTTGCCAATAAGAACCAGTCTCAGAAAAACAACACCAATGCACTACAGTCAAACAATCCAAGGCCACTAAGAATAGGCGCACTGAGAAGAAACTTTACACCCCTTGGTGAACCTATTGAATCAGCACTGAAAAAGTTCATACAAAGATTTGCCATAACTTTACCAGAAGCTAGGCCATATGAACCAGGTCCATTTAAGCTCGCTTGGTGGAATGACAAGTTGCTGAGTATCGCCGCAATAGGGGTCACAAGATGACAAGTTGCTACAAAATGAAGAACCTCGTCCAAGATCTCATTGATCAAGGTGACATTACTATGGATACCAATAAGGCACCAAACATAGATCATACCATTTTTAAGGATCCTTTCGTCAAACATGACAAAGGAAAAGCTTCTAGTTCTAATGTACAAAACAATACTACCAATTATACCAATGTCGCATTTGACTATGCCATACACACACTAAGTGCAAGAGATGAAATGGTAGCTATAATCACAGTGAATCCTAAAAGTAGAGATTGTGTTCTCATCACTAGAAGATCAAAGGTCACCTTACAAGGGGTGCCTTCAAACCCCCCTTCAATAACTAGCAATTACAATTTGGTGGATCAATTGAAGCGAACTCCAATCCAAATTTCATTATTTGAGTTATTGCACATATCGCCGACTCATAAGGCAGTCCTGGACAAAGCCTTACAAGATTCGGTTGTTGCTAGAGATATTGATGACAACACATTTCAATCCATGGTTGGAAACTTGGCAGTTTCAAAGGTCGCATTCACTGAACAAGATGTACCTATAGATTGACCCAGCATAATGATCCCTTGCACTTGGAAGCTTTGGTTGATCGAAAAAAGGTTCAAAGAGTACTTATAGATGGTGGAGTTGGCCTTAATATATGCACACTACATTTGATCAAATCTTTAGGATATTTTGAATATTATATTGATTCTACCAAGAGAATCAATATCAAACCCTATGATGACGAGGAATGCCCCTCTAAGGGTGTGGTGATTTTACTAGTACAAGTGGGACCAACTACAACAAACATCACCTTTCAAGTCCTAGATAGAGAATTGGGGTACAATATGTTGTTAGGTTGCCCATGGATACATACAATGCAAACAGTACCATCAACTTTTCACCAATGTGTAAAGCTCCCATACAATGGCATAGAGATCACTGTCCTTGGTGACCCAAACCCTTTTCAACATTGTAATTATTTAAGGGAAACCACAGACAATCAAGTACCAAACAATCAGGAGGCCCCACTTCACTTACAAATAGAATCATTATCAATTAGAGAAAGGGAGAAAAATACACCAACCACATCTTCTTTGAAGATTAAGGAAGTTGGTTGTGGAGAATATTCCATTTTGAGTACCTCAGATGACAAACAACCATCTTTTTCTCCCAGGTCTTTTGGGAAGCCTCAGAAAACAACAATGAAGCAAGATAAAGGAAAAGAGATAGTGAAGTACTCAGATTCATGCTATTTCATTAGATGGGGAGACTTACAAGAAGAATCTCTAAATGAAGATATCAATCACTGGATATACAAAGAAGAAGATGACATGACAGTACCCAGGTTACCTCTACATCAATATGGAAACGGCTTCAAGATGTTACAAAAACATGGGTATGATGGCACCATAGGATTGGAACTACAAAAGCAATGAGTATTAGAACATGTTTTTCCACATGAAAACCCAAAGAATAAAGACTTGGGATATAAAAATGTGCCACAAATAACAGAAGCCAAACAACGTACATTGGATATACTGAACAAGTCTAGGTTACCCTCAAAATACATACCTCAAAATCAGTCATCAACAATAATGTATTCCTCTTCATCTCAGAAAAGAAAGAGAGCACCAATATCTCCTATCATGGAATCATATGGTGAAGACATGAGGCAACTTCTACAAGAGACTAGCATAGAGACATCTAGCGGTACAATACCTGAAACATCTACACAAGTAAATATAGGCTTAACACCAATAGATAAGCCAAATCCTTGGTTGATATCAATACTTTTGCCAAGGGAAATAACTACAACTCCTCTATTTGAGTCAGATGAAGAAAGACTGCAAAGAATGATACCAGGATTAAGAAGGGTATCCACAATACAAAGAAGATCCACTAATCTACAAAAAACTCAGTTACAAGAACAAGAGCAGATGAGTGACATAGAATCAGAAAGTGAAACATACATAGAAAGTGTCACAGATTCTCATGACTATGAATTCCCATCTGATAATGAAGACAACCCACCACCGATTTATGATGAGGACACATCAGGTCATAACCAAGTATGCATTATATTAGGATCTTCTATGACAGCAAGAGACAAAGACTTACCCCTTATACATCCATATTTAATTGACTAGGGGCAAGAAGGAAAACCACAATTAGAGTGGTTTCAAAATGATGAAGCCATAACTGAATTCTTGGGTACAACGGATGAACTCCCTTATAATGATCACAAAGTTGGCTTTGCAGTGCATTTAGATAGAACTGCATATTTTGGAGAAGCAAGCTCCTCTCCTAATCAAGACAATGATAATAAAGAAGAACACATAATGGATGCTCTACCTATTGATAAAGAAAAATCAACAATATTGGTAGAAGAAACTGAGGAAATCAACATCGTTGATGCTGAGAAAGTTCGTAACATTCACCTAGCAAAATCCCTAAATCCAATAGAAAAAGAGAAATTTATCAAATTATTTAAGCAAAGACCAATCAATTTTGCATGGTCTTATGTAGATATGCCTAGATTAGATCCTGAATTGGTCTTACATCATTTGGCATTGCTTCCAGGAGTAAAACCATATAAGTAGAAGCTCAAGAAGATGCACCCTCACATAGCCTTGTTAGTCAAAATTAAGCTACAAAAATTGTTAGATATGGGTTGCATTAGACCCATATACTATGCTAAATGGATTTCAAATCTAGTCCTGGTATCCAAGCATATTGAAAGTGTTAGGATCTACACCGACTTTAGAGATCTCAACAAGGCTTAACCAAAAGATAACTTTCCACTCGCTAACATAGACATCATAGTGGACTTGACAGCTAGAAATGAAATGCTATCACTCATGGATGGTTAATTTGGTTATAATCAAATCAAAATTTCACCAGAAGACCAACCTAAAAAAAAATTCACTTGTCCATGCAGAACATATTGCTAGAATGTGATGCCATTCAGCCTTAAAAATGCAGGTGCCAATTATCAAAGGGAAATGACCACCTTATTCCATGACATGATACACATAATCATGGAGGATTATGTAGATGACTTGCTAGCAAAGTCCAACACAAGGGGTAGTCATCTAGACATACTGGCTAAGATCTTTGATAGACTTGATAAATACAATGTAAGACCCAATCCAAAAAAATGTGTCTTTGGAGTAACATCTGACAAACTCTTGGACTTCATTGTATCCAATCATGACATTGAGATAGATCTAGAGAAAGTGAAAGTTATTTTAGAAATGCTATCACTTGCTACGCTCAATCAACTCAGAAGTCTACAAAGTAGATTACAGTCCATAAGGCGTTTCATTTCCCAATTGGTAGAAAAGTGCCAACCATTTCAACATCTTTTAAAGAAAGGTGTTACATTCAAATTGACACAACAATGCCAAGAGGCATTCGAGACACTAAAAGATAATCTTTTGTCCACACTGATCTTGGTTTCGCCCGTGCATGGGAAACCATTACTCCTATATATAGCTGCAACAAACTCCTCATTAGGTGCTCTCCTAGCACATCATGATGAACAAGGAAAAGAGAGAGTTGTCTACTACATCAATAGAACACTCTTTGGGTATGAACTCAACTACACACCAATAGAAAGAGCATGTCTTGTAGTAGTTTTTGCATCACAAAAACTAAGACATTATATGCTGAGTCGTAAAGTACAGCTCATTGCACAATTTGATCCACTCAAGTACCTGATGAATTGAGCAAAACTAACTGGAAGACTTGCAAAGTGGGTCATGATACTTAGTGAATTTGACATTGAATATGTCAATAGAAAATCCATAAAAGGACAAATCATAACAGACCAACTTGCAGAAGAACCCTTACAAGATAATCATCCAATGGTGATAGATTTTCCAGATGAATCAGTATTTGTACTATCAGCAGAAACACACTGGAAATTATTCTTTGATGGTTCACATACAAAACATGGAGCAGGAGCAGGAATTTTGTTTATAAATCCTCAAGGAGATTCAATTCCCAAATCATTTAGGATTAGCTTCCCTTGCACCAATAACATTATTGAATATGAATCCCTAATGGTAGGACTACGCACTACACTACAACGGAAGATCAAGGACCTACAGGTCTTTGGAGACTCACAACTTATTATTAATCAAGTCAACAATGATTACAATACAAAATATGATAAGCTAACACCGTACAAATAATTGGTGGAAGAATACAAGCAACACTTCGCTAAAGTCACATTTGAACAAATACCGAGGGTGCAAAATAAGGCAGCAGATGCAATGGGAATAGTAGGATCTCTCTTGGATATGCCAAATGATGAAACTCACTTTTAGTTTCAAGTGGAACAACTCATTGTCCCAACTTATGAAATACCATCCACTGAATATGTATGTATGATAATAGAACCTGAGTCCCCATAGTACATAGATATATATGCATACCTTCATGATCAATATATACCTCATGATCTTTCATGGAATCAAAAGAAGGCACTCATCCAAAAATCATCAAAACATTCAATTATTGTTGACACTATGTACAGAAAAAGAATAGATAGCACCATACTCAGATGCCTTAATGTTGAGGAGGCACAAATCGCCTTAAAAGAGGTTCATGATGGCATATGTGGCGCACATTCTTCTGGACCTTCTCTAGCAAAAACACTATTGTGAATAGGTTATTATTGGTCTATAATGGAAAAGGATGCTTAAAAGTATGTCCAAAGATAAAAGCAATGCCAAATACATGGGAACCTGTTTCATACACCTGCCCATGATCTTCAACCAATAACATCACCATGGCCATTTTCACAGTGAGGATTAGATCTTGTAGGGAAAATAAACCCTACCTCCTCCAACGGACATAAGTTTATCCTCACAACTATAAAATATTTCACAAAATGGGTTGAAGCAATCCCGATGACTTTCATGATAGGAAAACAAATATCTAAATTCATTTTGAATTATATCATGTGTAGATATTGGGTGCCCATGTGCATTGTAACTGATAATGGACAACCCTTCAAAAATCAAGAAGTGAGTGAACTTTGTGAACAATTTAACATCCAGCAATGTTTTGCAACACCCTACTATCCCCAAAGAAATGGTCAAGATGAGGCAACAAACAAAACTATTTTAAAAAATTTAAAGAAAGTTGTCAATGACAGTGGACGAGATTGGCATCTCCAATTGAATCTAGCTTTGTGGGCTTATCAAACTAGTGTCTAGACGACAACTGGTACCACACCATTCTCTTTGGTTTATGGTGCAGAAGCTATTTTGCATATCGAGGTAGAATTTCCATCCCTAAGGGTCTCTATGAAAAACATTATCTCAAAAGAAGACTATAGAGTAGCACGTTTGCAAGAATTAGAATTCCTAGATGAAAAAATGACAAAGCGCTTTGAATCATTTGCAAGGATATCAAAATAGAATGATAAGAAGCTACAAAAAAAGAGTCAAGCCATGTTGCTTCAAAATAGGAGATATCATTCTTAAAGAAAATCAAAGGAATCTCATTGAACACAAAAAACCAGGAAAATTTGAGCCTAATTGGTTAGGTCCTTTTGTCATAATGAAAGTAATTGGAATAACTGTAAATGATGCTTATCATTTGCAAATAATGGAGGGAGATTCACTCCATGAACAACATGCACCTAAAAAGATATTACATCTAAGGGTGGGTTCATTTCAATTTTCAGTACTGCATTTGCATATTTCTTTACCGCATTGCATTGCATACAACCATTGCGCAACATGTAACTGCATATCATTATTCCTTTCTCATATAATTGTATCAATAAGACATGATGATTTTCTGAGTCATTCACCTGTCTGTATTGAAAGGAATGAAGGTTGTCTCATTTCCTAGATACTTGTTCATGAAGTCTTTATGAGGCCTTTAGTCATTCATCTTCAACATCACATTATGATTAAGCTTTATCCTTGGTTGGGTAGAAGTTTCACTATCAAGTCTTATTACCCAAAATCTATCAATTGCTATATCACACACATTAATCAAAAGCTCTAAGTCATTACAGATACCTAGTTGGTCATGTGGCTAGTGAAAAATCCAATATTCTGCTTCAGCGTTGATGTATTTATCATACCCAAGTAGGTTTCATTACTTACAAGTAAAGACAAGAAAATAAAAAAGAAAAAAAATGCTATGCCAATATCCATCTCAAGGCAAAATAAACAACGATATATAACTCAAAAATCATGTGCGATAAAAGCTTGACTATGGGAACATGCAAGTAACTCCTTCAGGGCTATGGACACTTGCTGGCAATGGAACAATGTTTGAGATATTATGGTGTATAACCTCGTCGGAGCCCTAAAAACTTGTTGCCAGCGAGGCTCTATCCAACATGCTTTTCTAGTCAGAATAACTCATGTATCTAGCCACATAGGATTCCAAGGGTCTTTGATGGTTATAAGAGTCAGAATAAACTCAATTGCACACACATGGGAAAAATAAGATCAAAGTTTCAAGAATTGATGGAGAATTTTTTCGCGCCTACATTCATAAATCTTGGTTACATAGTGTGTTAGGCTGGATGGTCTAAGTCTTTTGAGAACAGATTGAACTCCTATCTCTGAAATGTTTCACACCTTTAATCCAATTAGTGCATTTCAAAATGAAAGACACACACACCCATCCTTGTTCGAATAGGAACTGCATTCTTGTCATGCATCCTGCATTAGCATAACTCATATCAAAAATTCATTGTCTCCATTTACATCATCATGCTATCATCATAGGTCTGCACTTGGGGGCATAACTGAAGAAATTCTAAAAATCAGATACAATTCCTGAAAAAATTCTAAAAATCAAAGAAAGTCCTGAAAAAATTCTAAAAATCAGATAAAGTCCTGAAAAAATCCTCAAAATCAAATAAAGTCCTGAAAAAAATAAAAATCAAAAAACATCAAAATCACAACAAAAACATTCAGATATCGATCCTGAAAAAAGCACAAAAACATTGAGAAAATACCAAAAACCCCTAAACACTGAAAATCTCTTCAAAAACAAAATAAAAATCCAAAAACATCAAAAACTTACAATTATTTGTCTCGCAAGAATCAAACACCCTAGCAGATATCCAACAAACACTTTGCACAAAGTTAAACAAAGGATACAACTATCTTATCAAAATGTCTGCAATCAAGCTGATCAACTGTCTAATCTATAGAATCACTATCAAACTATCAATGTGATCAACATCTTGTCTTAAACAGAATCGGTACACTTGAAACCAGACAGGTCAATCTTAAACGGGGTCCAAAACTTCTGAAACCAGACACTATCAAAATCACATCAAACATATCAAAGCAAAGGCACAGTCAATCCAACTGCTAAGTTTTTTCTATTTTTGGTTGACTCTTTTTATCAAATTGGTGAAGATCATTGCTTTTATCTACTCAAGGATGTCCAAAAAGTGACTAGAGGATCCGTGATGGGCATGATCCTTTTCTTTGTTTGTTGTTTATGGTTTGAACCAATGAATTTCTGGTGAAATTGCTCTAGTGGGTGTCTGTGATAGGAGCATTCAGCTTGTGAATGCCACACATACCTCGACCCCTAGCATATTTCCCAGAATGAAGGGTTCATTCCTTGTCTACTACGTGTTTGTTTCTTTGCAATGAGATATCTATACATCTTGGTTCCTCATACACTGGTGTAATAAGCTTCATTTTTACATAATAAGGCTCAATGATGATAATGAATTGCACTACGAATAAAGCAATAAAGACTTTCTCATCAAAAATTTATCAAATCATTTCTATGATATCTATTTCTAGAATAAACAAAGGTTGATTCAATTGATTGATCATTTCATAACTATTATGCGTCTAACAACTAACAATTCTTCCAAATTCATGATTTTCAACACCTATTTTGACACACAAAAATAATCATCACGTGACATTTTCATATATATCATTTCATAATTTTAGTCCATTACATTATAATAAGAATTTCATCAACCATTATACATCACAAAATAAAGGTACATCACATCACTGCATGATACCACATTCACATTGCATTCATCATCACAATAGCATAAAACACAACAAAGAAACATTAGACCATGAAGTTCATCATCAAATAGCTCATCAAGAATGCATATCATATATCATATAGAAATGTGTCAAAATACATTGTATCTACAACATCGACATCAATATCAAATCTCTCAACCTATGTTGCCTATATCAGTAGGTGCATCTCGCCTAACTCCAGTATGTCCCAACGGAGCCCTATGTGGACCCATCACTCCTCCACTGCTAGTCTATCGAGAGGTAGACTGACTCAATCTCCTCCCCATGAAATCACTAAAACTAGGCTTCCTCTAACCCTTGAGAATAGCTCTCTCATAAGCATACCTATAATAAATAGCCTCCTGTGCAGCAGCAAAATATCTATATGCCTGGCTCCATGCCTCTTTCCTTGGCCCAAATAATTGATCGTATGCATCCATGGTGATCTTAGCTCTCATAACTGCCTCATCCCTCTCCCTCTGTAGTCAATCTCTCTCAGCAGCTATATGATGCCTCTCTATGGTCAACTCCTCCATCGCCTGTCGATACTAATCTCATTCCTCCATCCGTCGTTGTTGTAAAGTAGTGACCATGTCCTCTAAACGCCTAACCCGATCTCTCAATCCCTCCTCATCTCCTCTCTCTACACCTCCAGACTCCATAGCCTATGACATCTCAACATCATGTCCACTATCCCCACCCTCATCCCCATCGCTGCTCGATGAGCCTGATGTTGACTCATCATCCTCATCAGAACTGCTCATAGATGCATTCTCTCCACTAATATCCACATCCTCCTCTCCACTATTTACCTGCTATGTAATCGCTACTATCAGATCTATACCACCTCCACCTCTCCTACCTCCATCTCTAACTCCTCCATCTCTCCCCACCTCTCCCTCTCCCCCTGGGACCCCTGCCATGTCTAATATGTTGAGCACCAATCAGAACTTTTGAATCTGTCAAAGGTATAGGCCTGTGATGTATCCACCATACACTATATTGTGTTGTGGACCCTGGATCTGCTACACCAACATGCCATCCCCATACAATAGGAGCAAGAGCATCAAACTCAGTAATAGCAACATGAGGCTGCATGCAAGCACCCCAATCACCAACCTCTAGAGTAGTGCGAGCAAAATAAGTTGTCACATCTCGAATACACTATATCTCCCCGAACTATCAGAGTACACATCCAAGAAGATGCATATCAATAACCCTGTGACCACCCACGTCTCAACCAATAAGATATCTCTGTTGTTGACAAAAAGGAAGATGTTGGGCATCATCGACCCAACTGGGGCAAGTAAGATAAGGTCTCCATGAGATATATTGTAAGATATCAATCTAATGATGTCAATACAAGATGTTACCTGATGCCCTATGTCTCACACCAACAATGTACCCGTAAGAATATGGTTGATTTGGCTCTAAATCAATATGTAATACAGGACAAAAGATAGCTATGTGCTCCCAAGCCCATGTCTGGAGCAAAGTAATGCCACATCCAACTGATTTCTATTGTAAGAAAACAATCCCATTCATCTGATGATACAAAGTGGCAAGAAGACAAGGACCCCAAGCAAACACACGTCTATCAATAATCATATCATGTATGAATCATCCCCATCCAACAGGGAAACCATGGGTACATCTATCAGGGATCAATAATCCAGCAATAGTGCAAGCAAGAACAACAGTGAGATCATCATAATCAAAATCATCCCAATGAATCTCGTAACGACCATGAATATGTAGATCCTTCTCCTCACACTTGAACAATGTACACAAAGCAAAAACACCATCATGATGATCAAAAGTAACTTGTGTACCAAATATCAGAATATGTAAGATACGCCACACATCCTGAAGTGTGATGGATGCCTCACCTATCGCTAGATGAAAAAAACATGTCTCTGAATGTCACCACTCAATCAAAGCAGTAATCATGGCCCTGTTGGTCGTAACCTCAGGCAAATGTGTTATATAATAAAATCCAACCTGTCGTAACAAAGCGGTATCCTCTGGGTCCAACTCATGACGTCGATCAAGACCATCTGGCCTCATTTGTCTAGCAAGTAGTACTAGATAATGTGTCTGCATTTGGAAAACATAAAAATGAATCAGTTACATCATCGAATTATCAGGACACATAAGAAAAAATTGCCTTTATTATCAAATGTGACACACTTGTATCAACTGGGAAGTAAAATCAGCAAATGCAAAATGATTTTATCAAATGTGAATTAATTCTAGCAGATGTGAAACAAAATTATCAACTGCGAAGCAAAATTTGCAAATACAAATCAAGAAAAGCAAGTGTGACATAGAATATCAAATGTGGTACATTAACATCAATTGCAAAATACTAATGTCAATTGCGGCAAAATTGACACTCAATTGCAAAATTCATGAAAGATGACATATCATCAAACGATTGAAATTTTCAAAAAAATAGATCTAAACAAGCAAAAAATCATGACAACTCTCCATGCCACCAATGTCGGGAGGTCTCTGATAAGACTACACTCATTTGGATAAATGCAGCCTCAATCTGTGACCTGCCATTTCGCTCCAAGGACACCGAAAGCACTAATATCTTTAAGGACTTCTTGCAAAATAAAATAGTGCAAATGAGCTCAAATCAATATCAATTTTTAATTTATAAGCTCAAAATTAGGGTTTTTCTCACCATAATGCTCATGGACCCCTCCAACTTCAATGCAGTTGTAGACATAGAAAATGAGATTGAAACCATTTCAAACTTCATATTATCACTATCTACTACATTTCCGAAAAATTGGTCTTCCACAATTTTCCAACCACTTTTTTTGAGGGGGCATATTTATACCCTAAGTGCCACCAAGGCATACTAGGGCAGTTTTCTTTTCATTTTCCTTGAAACAACATCGTTCCAACATTGTGTCAAAGAGGGGAAAATCTAGACACCTAAAAATGTCTCATTAATTCTACACTAATTATTCGTCTATTTAATTAAGTAATTCTTTAATTATTTGACTAAACTAACTATTTCTTCTAATCATCACCCTTCAACACTTCTAATTATTCCATTTATATTCTCAAATCATTTTAATCAGTTAACCCTATCTCAATTATTAATTAAATATCAATTATTTAATTAATTACGACCTTTTCCTTAGTTAAATAATCTTTATTATTTAATTAATTCAATCTCCTAAGTTTAAATAATTTTATTTAAATTATTTAAATTAATTAATTAAATTCCTCCAAATCCCCAAATTATAATTCCACTTAATTCCATCTAATTTCATTTCATATTTCCCCAAATTTGAATTTCACTTAATTTCATCTAATTTCATTTCTTCCAAATTCACATTTCACCAAAATCTGAATTTCAGTTAATTTCATGTGCATTAAAGAATTTGAATGACCAAATTCAAATCCAAATTGAAAATGAAAATCAAATTCAATTTCAAATTCCTACAACACATGCAAAATCAGAACTGATTGATCAAATCGGTTGACTAATCAGTTAACTCGGTTAATTCATCAATCATCTTTTTTTAACTCAAAATCAGTTTTTTATGACTAATCCATCAATTCAATCATCTCCCTAGTTTATTCAGTTTACTGATCAATCAAATGAGTTTACTAGCCAATCTATTGATTTCACTCTCCAATCAATCTTGTTAACAGATCAATCTATTGAGGTAACAAATCAATCATGACTATTTCACTGATCAATCAATTTTAGTTATCTATCAATCAACACTTGAGTTATATCCCCCCCCCACCCTTTGTGTTGAAAATTTATAAATTCAACATCATTTTCGCAATTCAAGCTAGAATCACAAAATCAGAGTCTTCAAAATATTTGTATGCAGGAAATTGGTGCAATACCTGAGAGCCACCAACCACTCAAATTGGAGAAGCACAATGGAAGAAAAGATACAAAATGAGGGAGTTTTTATTTGAATTCATTTCTCATTTCTTGTATTGATTTTCATTGATTATGTTTGATGTTTGTTAATTAGTTAAGAATTGGTGATTCATTCTTATTTGCTAATTAGTTTAATAACACATGACATTCAGGCGTTGAAGCAAAATTTATGATAGGTGCAGGTTATGAGTTGTGTAATGAATGCAAATAGCTTGTAGTTGTGAGAAAATTTATTTTTCCTTCCAAACTATAGGAGCATTCAACCTTCTCATGAAAATTTGATGCACAAACACGTGAAAACTATGACTTGTGTGAACAAACAACTAAGTTCTTGAAATTTTTGTCTCAAATGGGAAGTATAAGTCTAAAACTTAACTTGATGCATCACCTTTTAAATTTTATGTTGTATTTAAAGTTATCCTTTATCTTTTTTTGTTAGTAGCAAAGAGGAGGAAACCTGAGAGAGGGGGGGGAGAATCAGTTTTCACCAGATCTACAAACTTAACTACAAAAACAGATCTGATAAACTGCAACAATAGTGAAGATAAGAAAATTGATAACACAACACACAGATTTTAACGTGGAAAACCTGGTTAAGGGAAAACCCACGGTGGGAACCTACCCACAGTAAGATGATACTTTGCAGTAGTATGTGAAAATATTAAAATGGGTAATGCACATGCATTCAAGCACACTGCCTAGAGCTCACTACTCAAAAGATAATGACACGGAAGGCTACAACCCTTAGGGAAGTCTCACTGACTTACAACAAGATTCAGACTACAATCCAAAAGAAATGAACTGAAAGAATAGCATCTCCAAATGCTTGATTACAGTTCTGATTAAGAATAATTATTTGCTCTGCAACATCAATCTCTCCTCAATCACAACACCGAAAGATAAATCTCTTGTTCGCACATACACCACACTTTGATAATGCAGACACAACCTCAACACCTAAATTACATGAATATATCACCTATATATACAGATCATAAACCTTGACAACAAGGTCCACTAAATCCTCAACTCATAATTACAAAATTACATGACACGATACAAAGATCGACCACCAGACCAATATAATTATTTACATGACATAACATGGACCTAATTCAAATTCCCAAACACTCCACTCCACTGAAAATCACGCCAAGATCAAGTGCAACACGCTACACCACCAGAAATACCGCATAACACGAAAATCATCACCGGTTCATAGAAACCATCACAAACTCACACAACAATCAATGTGGATCATTAAAAAAAAAAAAAAGGAAACAATTAGGAAACAACAACAATCACATTAGAATTATCAGAAACAACTACACCAACACCACTTATCAAAGTTGCATCTGTCAACGTCTGAAACTAAGGAATACAACCAATCAGCAACTGTCACAAAGAAAGATAACTTGTGGAGCACCAAATCACAATCCATTTGAAATGAAGATACAAAATACCATTCCAAACAATATCCTAAAATCTCATATTAACAACTGATTACACTGAAATATACTGGAGGATATACTGAACTCTACAAAGCACCAAAACTACAAAATTGGATCATAAGATCTTCCCAATCTACACACACCAGAGTAATTCACAAGAATATGTTGACATCAATGACAACAACATATCCTAGAAGAAGAAATGAACAACACTATCCAACAATCTCCCCCTTTGGCATTTGTGACTGATATCAATGACAACAACATATCCTAGCAGTAGCAATGACCAACAATATCCAACAATCTCCCCCTTTGGCATTGATGGCAACATATGAATGTGAAAAATAGTCAATGCAAAGAAAGAATATATCTCTAGTAGACTCCAATAAACTCCCCCTAAGATCAAGACAGATAAAGCAATTTTTTTCACATGATCTCTCTCCCCCTTTGACAGCAATACCAAAGATCTCAAAACAGAAAACATGAATCTCGGGAATCTCTCCCCCTAAAACACAGACTACTCCACCAGAGGAGCAACACCAACTCACCAATCTGGATAAAGAGAGGGCACTGAAGTCCATTGGATTGATGCAACTCAATGTATCTAGTTCTCATCAGGAGGGGTAGATACCCTTAACTTGTCTCTCAAATAGACAAGTGTATCTGCAGGCAAAGGCTTAGTAAAAATATCAGTTATTTGTTCCTTTGTAGATATATACTCTAGCTTCACCTTCCCTTCACTGACTTTCTCTCTCAAGTAATGATATTTGATTGACACATGCTTAGTCTTTGGATGTTGCACCAGATTCTTTGACATATTAATAGCACTGGAATTATCATAGTATATGACAATAAGAACATCATAGATAACTCTGATATCTTTCAACATTTGCTTCATCCAAACTACCTAAGTTTAATTTCTAGCAGCATCAATGTAATTAGCTTCAGCAGTAGATAAAGACATTGAATCTTGTTTCTTACTAGCCCATGAAACCAACTTCTTTCTCAAAAATAATGCTCTGCCGGTAGTGCTCTTCCAGTCATCTACATCACCAGCCCAATCAGCATCAATGTAAGCACATAACATGAAATCATAATTCCTCAAATGCCACAAACCACAATCCATAGTTCCCTTCAAGTATCTGAATATCCTTTTCACAACACTGACACGACTCTCTTTCGGATCAGCTTGATATCTAGCAGCCATGCACACAACATGCATAATGTTCAGTCTAGTCTAAGTAAGATATAACAGTCCACCAACCATAGATCTATACAAACTCTGATTAGCTTTTGAAGATTCATCATTCTTAGACAGTTTACAGCTAGTCACCATAGGAGATCCAACCGGTTTGGAGTCATCCAACCAAAACTTCTTTAGTAATTCTTTCACATAATTAGTTTGAGATATGAATATACATTTTCCAGTCTGTGAAATCTACAAACCTAAGAAAAAATTCATCTCACAAATCATAGACATCTTAAATTCTTTCTGCATATCACTGACAAACTTCATGCTCAAGTCATCATCACCTCCAAAGATAATATCATCAACAAAGACTTCAACAATCAAGATGTTATCATTTTCAATCTTAAAATACATATTACTATCAGTAGTCCATTTATTAAATAACAATTTTAGCAAATACTTATCCAATCTAGCATACCATGCTCTAGGGGCTTGCTTCCGTCCATAAAGAGCTTTCTTTAGCTTACATACCATGTCTTCATCATCTAACAATGAAAATCCATCAGGTTGCTCAATGTAGACTTCTTCCTCTAGATCACCATTCAAAAAGGCATATTTGACATCCATCTGATATACCTTGAAATCTTTATAAGTAGCATAAGCAAGCAATAGTCTAATAGCTTCAAGTCTAGCCACCGGAGAAAAAGTATCCTCATAATCAATTCCTTCTTTCTGAGAATATCCTTTACAAACCAATCTAGCTTTATTTCTGACAACTTCACCGGCTTCATTTAATTTGTTCCTGACTACCCATTTAGTACCGATAACATTCTTATCCTTAGGTCTAGGCACAAGTTCCGAAGTGTTATTCTTTTCACTCTGATCTAATTCTTCTTCCATAGCTTTCATCCAATTTTCATCCTTACAGGATTCAGTAACATCTTTGGGTTCAACTTTAGAAATCAAACACACTTCTTCAGCACCTAACCTTCTTCTAGTCATCACACCTTTATTCTTATCACCAATAATATGATTTTTGGAATGATTCAATCTTACATACCTCAGAGTCTTCTAATTGTTCTAATTTTTAGGTTCCTTCACTTCTTCAACAACAACAACAACATCCAGGTTAATTGTATCTACCATATCAGTTTGCTTACATTCTTCAGTCTAAACAGGGGCTAAAGCAACATGTTGTCCATCGTCATATCCACATGCTTTGATGTCTTTGCCAAGGTTCTCATCCACCTTCACATTTGTACTTTCCACTATCTTTATCAGTATCTTATTGTAGCACCAGTAGGATTTGGTTTTGGTAGAGTATCCCAAGAAAATTCCTTCATCACTTCTAGCATCAAACTTTCCTATATCATCATCTCTCTTGATATAACATTTGCTACAAAATACTCTGAAATATCTCACAGTAGGAACATGACCAAACCAAAGCTCATAAGGGGTCTTACCAGTATCACCTTTGATGTGAACTCTATTGAATGTGTAAACAACAGTTCTACTAGCTTCTCTCTAGTAGATCTTCAGAATATTCCCTTCAATCAACATATTCCTTGCAGCATCCAAAATAGTTATGTTCTTCCTTTCAACAACTCCATTCTGTTGAGGGGTTCTAGGAGCAGATAATTGTCTTCTGATTCCATCCTTCTCATAGAATGAATTGAAGTCTTCAGAATAGAATTCTCCACCTCTATCAGATCTCAAACACTTCACCTTCAGTCCAGACTCAATCTCCACCTTTTCTTTGAATATCTTGAACTTGTCCAATGCTTCTGATTTCTCCTTTAAAAAGACAACCCACATCATCCTGGAATAATAATCAATTAGCAGCATGAAATATCTATCACCTTGCATGCTTCTAACATTTGTAGGTCCACATAGGTCAGTATGCACAAGATCTAGCAATCCATCAGATGTATACTGCTTGCTCTTGAAATAAATTCTTGTTTGCTTACCTAACTGACATTCCTTACATACTGGATTAGCAGGCTTAACAATCTTAGGTAGATCTCTAACAACTTGTATAGAACAGATCTTAATCATTGAATCAAAGTTAACATGACACATTCTCCTATGCCAAAACCAACTCTCATTAATCTGAGCAATCAAACAATTTTTCTCACTGGCATTCAAATTAAAAATGTTACCTTTAGTCTTAGTTCAAGATGCAATTTCTATACCGGAGGCATTTAGGATCTTGCATTTTCCATTCTTGAATTGTAGATCATAACCTTTATCAGCCATCTATCCAACACTTAGAAGATTATACTTCATACCTTCAACATACAAGACATCATCAGTATTATGCTTACCATCAAAAGAAATAGAACCTCTCCTATGAATTACACAGGCTTTGTCATCTCCAAGTGTAACTATTCCACCATCATACCTTTCCATACTCACAAAATTGCTTTTATCATCGGTCATATGATGTGAACAACCATTGTCAATCACCCATTCATCTTTCTCTTCAACTTTAGCAGCTAAAGCTTTCTCCTCAGTAGTACATCTAGTGGAATCAATAGGTACAGATCCATCTTCCATAAAAGCAAGAAATACAACTTCATCTCCTTCAGATTCATCATCTGTAACACCTTCATCAACAACATAATAGCATTTCTTATGATTCTTATACTTCTGGTTAGGCTTGTAAGGCTTGTAATACTTATCATGCTTCTCATATCTATAATTCCTATCATGCTTATAAAACTTATCATGTCTCTCATGCTTAGCCATTCTCTTCGGGAATCTAGAAGCAAAATGTCCAATCTTATTACAAGAGAAACATTTCAGAGGCAGTTTTCCATCATACTTACCGGCTCCTTTAGGCAATCTCCTGGCAATCAATGCTTCAATCTCATCCATCTCTTTTTTCTTGCTCTTCCATCTCTCTTTTGTCTCTTTCATATATAGATATTCTACACTCATTGGGATCATACTTCTACTTTTCGAATATAGATGTTGATGCTCTAAATGTTGTCTCAGACTTTCCATGTGATTCTCCAAATTCTCTTAGCTCAAATGTAGAAATATTTCCAACCAACATATCTCTTGTCACTATAGTCACACTCTGGATCTCATCAATAGCAACAACCTTATGCTTATAAGTAGCAGGCAAAGATATTGTGGCCCAGGAGCACCTAGGTTTTAGTGCATTTTCTAGATTTTGGTGTGATAGTCCTTATTTTGGATTAGGTCTGTGAATAATGGACTACTCAGAGGTCCACATGTGTGTTGGATATGCATTTAAAGGATGATTGTCAACTAGGTTATTTCTTAGCTCAAATTTGGCCTATGAGCCCTTGTAAGCCTAAAATGGCATAAATTTACGTTTTGATGTAAAATGTCTTGTAAAGCCTCATTAGGAATTTAGGCATGTCATTTTAATGTTATGTAATCATCCTAGGAGGTTTAGGATGAGTGGCAACGCATAAAATGTAAAAATGCACATTTTAGCAAAAGTTATCATTGTTGCTCGACAACATTTTGCAACTTTTGAGCAACTTTTGCATTTTTTAGCACATAGATGGTTAGGAAACTAATGAAGAGTTGGTTATGATCCATATGGAATATAAAATGCTCTGAGAACTATTGTAAACGGGTTGGCAAAATCCTGGAGCATGTTTGAATAGATTGTGAAGACATTTTCCAGATTTTACCTTGTAATTTTCTCATCTTTTGAGCAACAGTCCGTACCAAATGGATTGATCTTGCGACTGTTATTTCATGAATGTTTGGTGTATGAAATTTTAGTGCTTAGAAGGTGTTTTTAATTGGTTTTAGTGCAGGTTTGAAGTGTGTTGTCAAATTTACATTGCTCTCGGCCTGAGAAAGGGTTTAAGAGCCCAGTTATGGTTTCAACTTGAAATCCCTTGAGTTTTGCTCAATAACCCTTGGGACTCGACATATGGAACCATTTTACAATGTAAATATGTTTTTTATTGGCCTAGAAGTTGTTGAGAAGAAACTTTCCATCATTTCCTAGGCGATCTCAGGCATACCCCTGTTAGGAAAATGATTGAAATGTTGCATATGCTTACATGGATGATTAGTTGTGAAGGTACCAAGTGTTTGGCATGAGAAAGTAACATGTGGTAGAGTCTGTGAAAAAGTGGAGGTGTGACAAAGTAGAGAAAACAACAAACCCATTGGAGAAGACCGGTAAGTCCAAAAACCCTCTATAAATGCTATTTTTGGGTTCTGTACCAGTACGGACAGATCTGACTATCTCACCTATTGGATCCAAAAGTTCATCCAAAAGGGTACTCAGATCACAAAATAGGTTGGAAGGTTCTTTGAGTGAGTTTTGAAAAATTTCCCAAAAACTAGTAAGGTAGGGCTAATTGGGGCTCTAAGGTTACTAGGCCTAGAAAGTAGGAGAAAGAGGGAACGATGAAGAAATAATGGAAAGACAATTGAATAAACAGATGAATGGCATGGAAAAAACTTTAGAAAACCTACTACAACCCCTTCAAGTACATGTTAGAGGATTCAATAGCTTAAAGGTTGGATTTACCCTTGTGAATCTCAATCATGCTTGAAGCAACTATTGAGCACAACTTGGTAGGGAGCACTCCTAGAGAGTTGGAGTGTTTTGGTTTGTTACATGACAAGTGAAGAGTGGAAGTAGCCCACTAAAATATCACCCAACTACCTATTGAGAAAGGTAAAACTCTCTTTGAGAACCCCTCCCCGTCAAAGTGGTATCAGAGCAACCTAAGATTTCGGAAGAAGCCAGTTCATGTCAAACTGAGTCGGTAGGAGAAAATAGTATAAGGATGGTGACCAATGCAGAGTTAGCCAAGAAGATAGAATATCAAGAGGAAGAGAATAGACTCCTCAAGGTAAGATTACAACAATTGGAGAGAAAACTAGAACCAGGTCCTATTCTACCTGAAGAACCTTTCCTTAGAGCCATCAAAGCCTTATGAGGAAAGTCCTTAGAAGGAGTGTCACTTTAATGTGCAAAAATTGAACCAGAAGTAGTCATGGAATGGATTGAAGGATTGGAGAATCACTTTGAATGTGATGGGATTAGTGAGGCACAAAAGGTGAAAGTAACCAAATCTAGATTGAGAGGAGCATCCTTGACTTGGTGGAATTTCATCCAAGAGGAGAGGCAAAAGGTGGGTAAGAACCCAATTGCCACTTGGAAAGGAATGCTAGCCAAGGTGAAAGAAGCATATATCCTTGAAGACTATGAAATTCAATTACACAAGAGGAGACAAAACTTGAGACAAAGAGAACTAGATGTGAGCAGCTTCATTGAGGAATTTTAGAAGTTGTGTTTTGAGATCCAAGGTGGCAGAAGATGAAATTATCAAGGTAGCTAGGTACTTGAATGGCTTAATATGGAATATACAAGAAGAGTTGAGTTTGTTGTTTCCTAGTACTATTCATAAGTGCTATCAATTGGCACTCAAGGTGGAAGAGAAGAGCAAAAAGAAACAAGAACAAAGGATAGAGGTAGAGGTAGGGGAAGAGATGGCAAAGGTCATAGAGGTAGCTATGGTGGAAGAAGTGTAGACCTAAGATCCCAAGGGGAATCTAAGTTGGTAGAGAAAAGTGGGGATTCCAATAGCAAGAGCAGCTATAGAGGAAGGGGGTCTAGAAACTCTAGTAGAGGAAGGTCTAGTGGATTAGGAAGAGGGTCCTATTTCACCACAATGAAGTGCTACAATTGCCATCAGCTTGGACACTCAACCTATAGATGTCCTGAGAATTCTTCTTCATCCCAAGGAGGTGAGAGGAGAGTAAGTTATATTCAAGAAGATGCAGCAAACATGAAGGCATTAGAAGTGATTTTAGATTCAGAGGTTGGAGAGAATCTCATGATAAGAAGAGTCTTGATTAGAGAACCAGTTAAGGAGGAACCTAACCAAAGGAGATCCTTGTTTAGGATAAAATGCAAGATTATGGTAAAAGTATGTAGAGTGGTGGTGGATTTAGGATCCACTGATAACATAGTGTCAGAAGAAGCAGTGAGTATGCTCAACCTACAAAGAATCCCACATAGTGATCCTTATAGGGTTACTTATCTGAACAAGGGGCAGCATGTTCTACTGAATGAACAAACTTGGGTGGAGTTCACTATAGGAGGCTACAAGGATAGAATATTGTGTGACATCTTGCCAATGGATGCTTGCCACCTACTCCTAGGTAGGCCTTGGCGGTTGACAGAAAATCAATACACCATGGGGAAAAGAATGCCTATACTTTTCAAAAAGATGGGATCACCTATAAAATTCAGTCCATAGGAGACCAAGAAGAGGGAAGATCAAAGGGTCCTAATGTGATGCTAGTTGGTGAGAAGAATTTCATTAACACACTCAAGGAAGGAGAAGGAGTGGGGTTTGCAATTGTAGTCAAACCAAAAGAAGAAAGCAAGGAGAAGAAAGTTTGCATTCCTGATAAAGTGCAACAGGTCCTAAATCAGTTTAAGGACATTATCGGTGATGGAAAACCAGCAACCTTGCCTCCTCAACGTGCCATAAGTCACCAAATTGACTTCATACCCAAAGCCTCATTGCCTAATAAGGAAGCCTATAAAATGACACCGGAGAAGAAAAAGGAGGTAGCTAAGCAAATACAAGAACTCTTGGACAATGGTCTAATAAGGAAGAGCATCAGCCCATGTGCAGTACCTACCATTTTGGACCCAAAGAAGGGAGGTACTTGGGGACTTTGCACTAATTCTAGAGCCATAAACTGGATTATAATTAGGTATAGATTTCCCATTCCAAGAATTGAAGATTGATGGATTGTTTAGGAGGTGTTGAATACTTCACCAAGATAGACCTCAAGAGTGGCTACCACAAAATAATAATCAAGGAGGGAGATGAATGGAAGACAACATTCAAGACCACAGAAGGACTTTATGAAAGGCTTGTTATGCCATTTGGACTCACAAATGCTCCTAGCACATTCATGAGACTCATGAATGGAGTACTCAAGGATTATATTGGTAAATTTGTTGTTTATTTAGATGGCATCTTTATTTTTAGAAAGTGTAAAGATGAACATCTTAAGCATGTAGATATTGTATTGAGGAAACTATGTGATGAGCAATTAACCATCAATTTGGAGAAATGTGAGTTTATGAAACCGTAGTTGATATATCTTGGGTTTGTAATCTCAAGGGGTGATTTGAAGATGGATACCTCCAAAGTGGAAGCCATAATCAGTTGGCCTACACCTAAGACAACAAGTAAAGTAAGGAGTTTTCATGGCTTAGCACAATTCTATCGGAAGTTCATTAGAGGGTTCAGTGAGATATGTGCACCCATGCTTGACACAATCAAAGGAGGTGTGAAGACCAAGTTTCAATAGAAAAAAGAAGCACAAAGAGGATTTGATCTCTTGAAGACAAAGGTGGATACTCAACCGGTACTAGTTCTTCCAAGCTTTGACAAGCTCTTCACCATTGAATGTGATGCAAGCAATATAGCAGTTGGAGCAGTCTTAAGTCAAGACAATAGATCAGTTGCATTTTTCAGTGAGAAGCTCAATGATGCCAAGAAAAGGTATTCTTATTATGATTTAGAGTTGTATGCACTTGTTCAATCCCTTAGGAAGTGGAGGCATTATTTTCTTCCTAAAGAATTTGTGGCTTATACTGATAATAAAGCTCTTAGATTTCTCAATTCACGAGAAAAGTTGAATCATAGGCATATTAAATGGTTAGAGTATTTGCAGTCATATACTTTTACCATTAAACACAAGAAGGGTCAATGTAATAAAGTTGTTTATGCATTAAGTAGAATGTTGCTAACAGTGCAAGAAGTGCAGCTCAAGAGCATTGGAGTGGAGAGTTTCAAGGGGTTATATCAAGATGATGAAAACTTTGTTGCTGCCTACATGATTTGTCAAGAGTTTAGAAATAATTTTCATAGTGAATATGCAAATTTCACCTTACAAGTTGGTCTTTTGTTTAAAGGAGGATAGCTTTGTGTACCAAAAGGGTCTATGAGAGAAAATTTGACGCAAGAGAAGCATAATGGTTGCCTAAGTGGACATTTTGGATTGAATAAGACTTTGGAACTTGTCCAAATATTCTACTATTGGCCTAAGATGCAACGGGATATCAGGAAATATGTGGTGTAGTGTGTAGTTTGCCAAAGAGCCAAGGGTACCTCTTCTAATGCTAGTCTCTACCAGCCTTTACCTATCCCAAACCGGCAATGGGAGTGTGTGAGTATGGATTTTGTTGTTGGTTTGCCCAAGACCAAAGCAGGTTTTGATAGCATCTATATTGTGGTAGATAGATTTAGCAAGATGGCCCATTTTAGTCCATGTAAGGTGACTCATGATGCTAGTCATATTGCTCATTTGTTTTTCAAGGAATTCATTAGGATTCATGTCTTACCTATCAACATAGTATCAGATAGAGATGCAAAGTTTATTGGTCACTTTTGGAAGACTTTATGGCAGAGATTGGGTACTAACTTGTCTTTCAGTTCAGCCTATCATCCCCAAACCGATGGCCAAATAGAGGTGGTCAATAGAATACTTGGAAACCTTCTCAGATGTTTGACAAAGGAGTATGGACAAGCTTTGGATCAGATTATCCATCAAGTTGAGTTTGCCTACAATGATAGTGTGAATAGATCACCCGGTAAGAGCCCTTTTGAGATTGTGTATGGCCTTCATCTTAAAGTTGTTTTGGAGCTTAGAGATGTTGTAAACATGGGACAACAAAGTAGACATTCTATGAACATGGTTCAGTCCATGCAAGAGATTCATGAGAAGGTTAGGACAACCTTACTAGACACCTCTCAAAAGATCAAAGAAAAAGTAGATGAGAAAAGAAAGGATATACAATTTCATGTTGGGGACTTGTTTATTGTTTATTTGAACAAAGCAAGGCTTCAAAAAGGTGTCCCTAGTAAACTTCAGATGAGGAGGATTGGACCTTGTAAGGTCTTGGCAAAATATGGAAACAATGCCTACAAATTGGACCTACCCAGAGATATGGCTTTATCTCCCATATTCAATGTTGCATATTTGGTGCAATACAAGAGCTCACTTCCAAAGGAATGTAGAAGAGTCTCAGAGGTCTCTCAAGAACTTTTGGACCTGCCCTTACCACCTGCAACCATACCACAAGCAAAGCAAGTGTTAGATTCTAGAGTTCTCAAGAAGACAAGGCACACCACCTATATGGAGCATTTGATCAAATGGCAGAACCTTCCAGCATCTGAGGCTACTTGGGTACCTAAAGAATAATTTTCTATGCTTGGAATTATCCTTTCTTTGTTACCTCAAGGAGTCACTTGACTTCTTTCTCATTGGGGGAGTATGGTGCAGGAGCACCTAGGTTTTAGTGCATTTTCTAGATTTTGGTGTGATAGTCCTTATTTTGGATTAGTTTTGTGAATAATTGACTACTAAAAGGTCCACATGTGTGTTGGATATGCATTTGAAGGATGATTTTCAACTACGTTATTTGTTTTCTCAAATTTGGCCTATGAGCCCTTGTAAGCCTAAAATGGCATAAATTTGCATTTTGATGTAAAATGTCTTGTAAAGCCTCATTAGGCATTTAGGAATGTCAATTTAATGTTATTTAGTCATCCTAGGAGGTTTAGAATGAGTGGCAATGCATAAAATGTAAAAATGCACATTTTAGCAAAAGTTGTCATTGTTGCTCGACAACATTTTGCAACTTTTGAGCAACTTTTGCATTTTTTAGCACATCGGTGATTAGGAAACTGATGAAGAGTTGGTTAGGATCCATATGGAATATGAAATTCTCTGAGAATGATTTTAAATGGGTTGGCAAAAGCGTGGAGCAAGTTTGAATAGATTGTGAAGACATTTTCCAGATTTTACCTTGTAATTTTCTCATCTTTTGAGCAGCAGTCCGTACCAAATGGATTGATCTTGCTACTCTTATTTCATGAATGTTTGGTGTATGAAATTGTAGTGCTTAGAAGGTGTTTGTAATTTTTTTTAGTGCAGATTTAAAGTGTGTTGTCAAATTTACATTGCTCTCAGCCTGAGCAAGGGTTTAAGAGCCCAGTTATGGTTCCATCTTGAAATCCCTTGAGTTTTGCTCAATAACCCTTGGGACTCGAGCTATGGAACCCTTGTATAGTTTAAATATGTTTTTTATTATCGTGGATTTTTTTGAGAAGCAACTTGTCATCATTTCCTAGGCGAGCTCAGTCATAGCCCAGTTAGGAAAATGATTGAAATGTTGCATATGCTTACAAGGATGATCAGTTGTGAAGGTGACAAGTGTTTGGAATGAGAATTTAATGTGTGATAGAGTCTATGTGAAAAGGTGGAGGTGTGACAGAGTAGAGAAATCAACAAACCCATTGGAGAAGACTGTTAAGTCCCAAAACCCTCTATAAATGTCATTTTTGGGTTTCGTACCAGTACGAACAGACCTAACTATCTCACCTAGTGGATCCAAAAGTTCATCCAAAAGGGTACTCAGATCACAAAAGAGGTTGAAAGGTTATTTGCATGAGTTTTGAACAATTGCCCAAAAACCGGTAAGGTAGGGCTAATTGGGGCTCTAGGGCTACTAGGCCTAGAAAGTAGGAGAAAGAGGGAACGATGAAGAAATGATGGAAAGAAAATTGAAGAACCAAATGAATGCCATGGAATAACCTTTAGAAAACATACTACAGCCCCTGAAAGTACATGTTAGAGGATTTCATAGCTTAAAGGTTGGATTTACCCTTGTGAATCTCAACCATGCTTGAAGCAACTATTGAGCACAACTTGGTAGGAAGCACTCCTAGAGAGTTTGAGTGTTTTGGTTTGTTACATGAAAAGTGAAGAGTGGAAGGAGCCCACTAAAATATCACCCAACTACCTATTGAGGAAGGTGAAACTCTCTTTGAGAACCCCTCCCCATCATATTGGCACCTTAGCAACAATTTCATCTTCCTCAATGATTCCATCGACACATCTGATACCTAGGACAAGGTCATTCATGTTAGCCATGAAAGAGTGTATGTCATCATCATCTCCCATCTTCAGCATCTCATATGCTCCTTTCAAACTCTATAACTTAGCAACTTTCCCTTGTTTATCACCTTCATACAGGATCTCAAGATTCTCCTAGATCTCATGTGCGATCTGAAGTCTCATTATATTTGTCATTTCAGAATCAGTTAGGGCAATAAGCAATGCTTCCTTCACTCTAATATTATGTTCAGCTTCCTTGATCTCATCAGCAGTAGTTGGTCCATTCTGAGGAACTGAATAGGCATTCTCTGTAATCTTCCAATAATCTTCTCCAAGAAAATTCAAGTGCACTTCCATTTGGTTCTTCCACATAGCATAGTTACTTCCATCAAATCTCAGACTGTCCTTCTTAAAGATAACACCTATAGTTTCCATCCTGATTCTCCTCAAGTGGTTAAGCTTCTTCTGGAGGATCTAGCTTTGATACCCATTGTTAGCAACAAAGAGGAGGAAAACTGAGAGGGGTGGTGAATCAGTTTTCACTGGATCTACAAACTTAACTACAAAAATAGATCTAAAAAAATGCAGCAATAGTGAAGATAAGCAAATTGATAACACAACACACAACACCAATATTTTGACGTGGAAAACCCGGTTAAGGGAAAAACCATAATGGGAACCTGCCCATAGCAAGATGATACTCTGCAATAGTATGTGAAAATATTACAATGGGGAATGCACATGCATTCAGGCACACTGCCTAGAGCTCACTTCTCAAAAGATAATGACTCAAAAGGCTACAACCCTCAGGGAAGTCTCTCTGAATTACAACAAGATTCAAACTACAATCTGGAATAAATGAATTGAAAGAATAGCATCTCCAAATGCCTGATTACAGTTCCGGTTAAGCACAACTGTCTGTTTTGCAACATCAATATCTCCTCAATCACAACACTAAAAGATAAATCTCTTGTTCACACATACACCACACTCTGATAATACAAACACAACCTCAACACCTAAATTACATGAATATATCACCTATATATACAGATTGTCAACCTTGACAACAAGGTCCACTAAACCCTCAATTCATAATTACAAAATTATATCACACGATACAAAGCTCAACCATTGGACCAATATAATGATTTACATGACTTAACATGGTCCTGATTCAAATTCCCAAATGCTCAACTCCACTGGAAATCATGCCAAGATCAACTACAACATGCTACACCACCAAAAATACCGCATAACACGAAAATCATCACCGGTTCATAGAAAACATCAAAAAATTGCACAACGATCAATGTGGATCATCAAAAAAATAGGACACAACTAGGAAACACCAGAAAGCATGTTAGAATCATCAGAAACAGTTACACCAACACCACTTATGAAATCTTCATTTGTCAACGTCTAAAACTCGGGAATACAGCCAATCAACAACTGTCACGAAGAAAGATAACTTGCAGAGAACCAAATCATGATCCATCTGAAATGGAGATACACAAGAACATTCCAAATAATATCCCAAAATCTTAGATCAACAACTAATCACACTGGAATATACCAGAGGATATACTGAACTCTAAAAAGCACCAAAACTACAAAACCGGATCATAAGATCTTCCCAATCTCCACACGCCGAAGCAATTCACAGGAATATGTTGACATCAATGACAACAACATATCCTATCAGAAGAAATGACCAACAATATCCAACATTTTCTCCACAAGTGAAGTAGTTTTAGGTAATTGTAACCAGGGAACCAACCCTCTCTAAGAAGTCATCCAATGTTTCACCAGTAATTCTCAACTTGGAAAGGCTACATTATTTGTTGATAACACTTATGATTAAGGTGTGTGATATCTTTGTTTGTCCCACTATAGGTTCCATAACTCTTCCAATTTAGGTTGGCACTAAGTGCTTAGATGTTACCTTTGTTATTATCCCTACCTATGACCAATTTTGTGTGAAATTAGGGCATTCTTGGCTCAATTCCATGAAATATATCCCTTGCACCATCCATAAATCTTTGAATTCACCTCATGATGGGCATATAATCACTTTCAATCATAGTCTTTATAAGACCTTGGCAAGTCATGGAAACTTCACCTTAGATTTCCTTTGGTCTAAGAAACCTAATCTTTTGAAACCTTGAGAAAATCTCATTTTCTTATCTTATCAAAAATTCAAACACGAAAGGATATTGACCTTGATTAAACCTAGGAATTCTTCACTCGTGCATTTTCTTACTCCTAATCCTATACCTAGACTTCTTCCTACTCCTTTTATTCCTCCCATATATGCTATAGTCCCATCTCATATGTATTATATAGAGGAAAGTGCTCAGTATCCTACACCTCTCACCCTAGTGAGGTTTCTTCTATTCCTCACCCTACAAGGGAAGAAAATAATTCTATGTTGATTGATCCCCAACCTACACATATTTTGAGTTGAACCAATAAAAATTGTAGTGTGAGAGAATGTAAATGAAGATGTCATTCCAAGGCTCCTGAGCTTGCTTCCCAAACCATGTCCTCCCCTAATACATCAAATGTTGATTTTTGTTATCCTTGTTTTCATTTGAGGTGAAAACAAGATATCCCCCTACAATTTTTTATTAAATTCATTCTCATTTCTCTAAAGTTAGTGTTTTGAGGCATTCTTGGTCACCTCATTGGTCCTTGAATACTTACTATTCAATCATTAAAATCTTGTTTTATTAGCTAAAATTCAAATTGACTTAAATGAGTTTTTATTGTTTTGGTGCAAAATCGATCTCTAAGCTCGATTTTACACCAAGTTTTCTAGTTTTGTGTAAAGTAGGAGTTTAATCCCAACATTACACTTAGGTGTTTAAGTTTGGTGTAATTCGGACCTGTAAATCTGACTTACACCACTAAGGAGTCTTATTGTTTAAATCGGACTTACAAGTCCAAATCACACCATTATGTCTGAATTACACCATTATTATGCACGTTTTTGCATTTATTTCTTGTAAGAGCATGTTTTTATTTGGGTTTTCTTTCTCTTTATTCTTCAATCTTACTCATTCTTCCTTCTTATTCCTTTCATTTTCGTGTGGGACTGTGAAGATCAGTTGTGAAGCCGAAATCATCCTTCACAAGGTACGTACTTTATTTCTTTCTTTCATGCTTCCTAGGTACCCATCTTACAAAATCATTCTCATGGAGATGGCTTGTTGGATGATAGAAGTACATGAACGTCAATCTGAGGCTCATAAAACTGGTCTTAAGTTATCAATTCTATCTATAAGGCATGAGCCATCGAAGAGGAAATGAGGAGGGTAACAATGAAATTCTTCAAGTCCAGGAAACATTTTGACTATAAGGGCATTTAAAATAAGATCAAGAAAATTTACATTCATGTTCATCAGATTGAGGATGTATGGATTGACTATAGGATAGAAGAAGATATCAGGAGGTTTGACTACTCTTGTTTGATAGTGGAACAAATTGAAAACTTGAATCTTGTTGATATTTCTAAGGATCTCAAGGATGATGGTGATATCTTGGATCTTATGTATGAAAAGAATAAGATTGTAGATTCACCTTTGCCCTTGATCCAATGGTCCCAAAAGGAAAAAACTTCAATAAGGGCCAGGTTCCAAAACATTTCTTGCCAATACCAATGTTTGGCTAACTCAACAAGGTATTCAGATGAAGCCTTTCCAGACTGGATTTGAAGATGACATTGTATGCCATATGGGAAATTCTTCTAAGTTGAGAACAAAGAATAGATAGAACACCCTAGATCCAAAGGCTCCTAAGTTCAAATTCACAATTGGGATAGGTAAGATTCAAGGAGAATCATCAACCCAAGAGACTCGAACTCATGATGGAGTTTATGAAGAATTGCTCAAGGAAGAAAGTGAGCAAGTAGAAGAAGAAGAACCAAAAAGGAATAAGAAGAAGAAGAATTTGATGAGGGATTACCAAAAATCCCAAGTACTTCCCAGTCTCAAGAGACATGAGAGGGTGTTCCTCCTACATCATATGATTCTATAGGCACTACTTCAGTTTCAATTCTGACAATGTTCATCCTGGTTCCACTATCTCATATTCATCTCAGGCTTTTGTGATCCATGGCATTCCTTCTACAAATACTAGTGAGTCCACCATTGACACACCCCATGATAATATTAAAAGTGTTTTTCTTCCTAATATTTCTAAAGTAACTTCTTCCATGTTGGAATATTTTGATAAGTTTATGTTAGAAACTCAGCTTCCTCCTAAAGTTTTTGTTGCTCAAAATCCACCTGCCATTGTTACTCCTGCTCCACCCATGGTTACCACAAGCATTTAGTCCCAAGAACTAGCATCTCAAGTGTTAACCGTTGAAGTGGATCATGATACAACTTTTCCACCTTGGCTAGTGTCTAACACTCCCAAGAGAAAAAAGCAAGCCATCTACCCAAATGACTTCAACTTCAGTCAATTGGTTCCTATTAAGCCCAAATGTACAAAGAATGTCAAGACATTATCCAGGGTAAAGGTGGATAAGTCAAACAAAAAATATGTAGAAATTCCAATTCCTCCTTTAGACACAGATTCGGATAAAGTGAAGCCCATAGATTATGTTATTAATAGGATTAATTTGGGAAAACAAACACATCAAGAAATGGTGAAAGATGCTCAAACATATTTCAAGCATCTTGTGGCAATATTTGATGAAGAAAATTTCAAGGAAGATAAATTGAAGAAACAGGTGGATCAACTTACCAATGTTTTAATTAAGATAAAAAATTCATTAGAGGTAGTTGAGCCAGTCACCTCATCAATGGATGAACAAATCATTAAGAAAGTTGAACAGGTCAATTCTCATGGGACAACAGTTGGAGAGTGGATGGATAGATTGTTGAGTCAAGAGACTCATCTCTTATGTTCAATGGTTACCTTAATGAATAATTTAGAGGAGGTAGAGTCTGAGATAGATAAAACTTTGAATCTATTCTCAAATAAATTGGAGACATATGAGAAGAACTTAGACTCTTGGTGGAAGTTAGAATATTTCCAATTAGATTTTTTGTTTGACCATGGAGTACTTCCTTCAAGAGACATGTATATTGAGCAAAGGGAGTTACTAGAACATGAAATAAACACCTTAGAAGTACTTATCAAAGATATGAAAAAATCTCAAAAGTAATGCAATGACAAGGGAAAGGACATCATCGAGAAGATATCAGCACTTCCTTGCACCTTCCTTGATGAGAAAAAAAAGCCTCTTCATGACGATGCCATTATCAAAGAATTCATTTTATTTGTTCGTGAAGAAGTTGATAAACAAGAATTTTCATTATCTTCAATTGATAAGTTAATAAACATCCAAGTTAATCTGGATTATTTGGCTTCACTTCTAAAGAAGCATAAGAAATGCTACATGAGCCTTGGAGATTCCATCATTCAGGTCAATTTCATCACAAACCATACCAAAGGACCTGATGAAGAACAAATGAATGCAGTTCTATAAAAAATCAAGGAGTTCATGAAACAAGATCAAAATGGAGTGTCTAGCGACACTTAGTAGTTTTCACATTTTAAAAGTTGTAGATGCATTTTTGCAATAAGACTTTGACACCTCAAGTGTCATTTTGTATTTAAGTTTTTACATATAGAGTATGCACGAGTTCTAAGTAAAATAGGACTCTTCTTTGATTTAGTCATAGTTTTTCCTAGATTATCTCATTGCAACTCACCTACATATATGAGGTTGCTTAATTTTTATCTTTAATATTATGCAACAAAACTCTACCGAAGTGAAGAGAAAAAGTGAAACTTTGTGTTCCTATTGTTATTTTGCAAACTTGATCAAATAAGAAGATATCTTTGGCATTCAAACTTTGTGTTGAATTCAGTGTGTTTATGGTGAGAGCATTCTTACTAAAATCTTGTTTTGATTAAGTAAAGGTGTTGTGGGAAGATATTGTTAAAGAGTAGAATAAGTGTCGGCTTGTGAACTTTGTGCCATATTTCAGCTCTTGTTTATTAGGATTAGTAATTAGTGAAAAAGATAACATTTTGAAGAAAAGTTAGCCGAATTATAATAAGATAGCATTTCAAAGACTTTGTGCTTCGTTTTGTCATCTTGGTAGAAGGAGATAATAACTTGAAAACTTTGAGCTTCATATTGTTATTTTGAGAAAATATTATCAAAATTTGTAACAAGAGATCAAGATAAAGACTTTTTGCTTTACTTTGATTATCATGATTTGTACCGTGGGTTACAGAAAAGTTATTTAAAGAAAGATTGATAGGATAATAGTGATTTGTGAGTCTTTGAGCTCAAGCATTGCTCTCTCGTCCCGAAGAAGCAATGGAGGACTTTGAGACTTATGGAAACTTTGCTTCTTTATTTTGTATTGATCATTCATGTGCTCTAAGTTGTTTATTTGTAACTTAGAAATTAGTATGTTTATTACTGCTCATCATCATAAATTCTTTTATAAAAAAGAGGGCAGAATAACATCTATTCTAAAGAGAGAATAGGATGATGTACCGCCCATGTTTAGATTAGAAATCATAGTGTGGATTGTATTCTAAATTAAGAGAGTAGTAAATAAAAGGAGGGGCCTTCCCTTATAAATTAGGAGAGATTTAATCTTGCATACTGTGGTTCAAATCACCATTTTGCAAACTTCAGGCCAGTTTGCAATATTTTCACCCAACAGTTTTTGGCAACTCTGTTGGGGAGAACATACAATCAAATACCTTCAGTTTTGATTGTAGTAGTCAAGTGTTCTTTTTTTTGGTATAATATTTCAGCATTTCTTCTTGTGTTTAGTTTCACAGTTGCTAATATGGTTGGTCATAGTTATACTCATGGTAGGTGAAATCAAGGTATTATTGATCCTATTTTTTAGTTGCTACAAAAGAACAACTTTGATTATTTTCCTCCCGGATTAGTTTCACCTTTGCAATGTACAAGAAGTTATCCTCCTATAGGTGAAAGATCACCTATTCTTAATGAAGCATCTAGTGTTTTGAGATATTTGGTACTTCCACAAGGTCATAGGTCTTTGATACCTCCATATCAACCTATACAACTAGTAGCAATGGTTGCTCAAGGAACATGGGGGAAAAATTTTGGTTCTCTTAACTTGACTTCACCTCTTCATCCTCTTCTGCAAGGTTCATGGAAGAATGTCCCCAAGTTCTTTGGGGATGGTAAACAACATCCAGATGAACATATTGTAGCATTTCACATTGCCTGTGGAATTCTTGGTGTTGAGTTTGAAGATGTAACAATTTGTCTCTTTGTTGACACATTACAAAGTGCAGCAGTGGATTGGATCTATCATTTGGCACCTCAAACTATAACTATCTAGGACATTTTTAAATCTCATTTTGAAGCATGGTTTAAGCCGACAGAAGATGCACATGCTCTCTTGACTCAATTAACTTCAATGAGAAAAGAACCATATGAACCCATAAGGGATTTTGTGGCTAAGTTCAATAAGTTGAAGAATAGAATTCCTACCACTTCTCAGCCAACTCGGAAAAATATCAAATGTTTCTTCATAAATGCTCAGCTACCTGAAGTTAGCTTTTTACTAAGAAGAACACCTCCTGCCAAATTCATGCAGAGCATTGGGTTCAACACTCAACAAACTGAAAACTTCTCAATATCATGTCCAACTTCACCTCACAAGAATACCCTTAACCTATAGGTTCCACATAGCAAATATGATTTTTAGTGGTCACAAGACCCCAGTAACCTCAGAGATTCATTGTACCAACCCAACATACCATCCTTGCACCCTTGATAACCCTCAAGAATCAAAGAACTATCAACCATCATATCTTATATATAATTAAATACCAACACAAAATTTCAACACCCTATCAACACTCATAAACATTGCTTCCACACTCTTCCCGTTTTGGCAGTGACAGGAGCCTATACAGAAAAATGACAGTTTTTGAGAATGGGCCTGTTTGACCCCTCAAAAGGTCATACTAATTTTTCTGATAAAATGTAAGTTTTATTGTAACATCATTAGCCTTCCTCTCACCCAAGTTTCAGATCTATACTTGACCATACATATTTGTACTAACACATTTTCTAACTGCAAATTCTAGAAACTATTTTCTTAATAGGTTGCTTTCACAAAAATGATCATAACTTACTCATTTCTCCTTGAAAATTGATGAAAATTGAAGAAAATTAGATTTAGTTCATGCGGCCGATAAATAAAAATAGTTTCATACCAATACTAGGTCGTATATATCCATACAATGTGATGCAATGTGATTGTTCTTGCCTTTACCAGTCTAATTTTCACTATGAACTTTAACAAACAGTCTTTAATAACTTTTGCACAATTTCTCATAAATCCAATCTCTCCAGTAATATTTTATATTACCTAGGAACCAAATGTTTCTAAAATGTATAGCCAGATCCTACGGTTAAAAAACATTTATGATGGTTTTACCAAAACGGGTAACTCTTGGCAAGGTTTTGACACGGTTTGGAAAAACAATCATATCTCACAACATACATCATAAAAATGCACAAGAATGGATTAATATGAAATATATTTAATTAATATATCTTCCTAAAACCATTACATTTTTAAATTACATCATTTGTGAGAACCCATGGCCCTACAACTAGTCAAAGACCTCCAAAACCATGTGACAGTCAGAGGGTTTGATCAATGTTCTTTGTCAAATCTCCTCCAAACCTATCCACTACCCCTATCTTAGACCACACATTGGTTTATAAACTCCCAAAACTTCCTTAACTTTTTTAACTACCTTCTAGGACCAAACTTCCTCCCTTACATCTTTTTTTCAATTTTGCAACTTTTGTGCATTTTTTGACAAAACATAACCAAACTTTGCCAAATCACCTAGGGACACTCTAAACATGCCAAAATGGACTAAATGAGCCAAATTACAACTATTTCAATCTCTTTTGGATACCATGCATACTTTGACCATCTTTGAATTTTTCAGGACCTTATAGGTCTATTTGAACAAAGTGGTTCTTCAAGCCTTACAAAATGATTTGTTTTGATCCAAATGGTCCTTAGGACCTTACAAACATGGATGAAACATTACAAAGAGAAAGAAAATGGAAATAACCTTCATGAGACATTTCAAAGGTTAGGTGTTCCTACACCACAACTTGACAATGGAACAAACTCAAGTTGTGAAAATTGAAGATCACTTGATCCTTGCCGATAAAATTAAGAAGGATCCCAACAAGGCTAAAGTAAGTTTTTCTACTCTAGAAACAACTAATTATCCTTCTTCAAGTACCACTGATCCTATGTTGTAGAGGTTTGCAATGAATTTCCTGCGTTAAAAAAGCAAATTTCACAAACATCTTTCCCTGCACCATATAAAGATATTCCACAAAGAACCTTCCCAAATAATGCTAGCAACTATGTTATAAAGAACCAGGCTAAACTTCCTCCTCCATCAAAGAGGTTGGCTCTTGAAGCTCCTCCTTCTAAATCAGCAGTGGCATATTTTGAAGCAGAGCAAGATGATTCCATATCTTCTAAAGAAGATGTTGCAACTCTTTTGCAAGAGCATGGAGAAGAAGTTGTTGTCGACTCTACAATTGGTTATATGCATTTTGAAAAATATTCTAAGATGGTGGAGGCCAGTATAAATGCAGTTCTTGCTCATTCTCATAATCAGCTCAATCATTCTAGAAATGATGTTGTTAAAAAGAAGGATACTACTCAGTTGCATGTTACAAATGCAAAGTGGGGAATCCCCTTCCAACATTGCCTAAAAATACAATTAGTGATAAACAAGTACTCCTACTCAACCTCTCATTGTTTCAAATGTATCAAAGACCAATGTCAATAATCCTAAATCTCAAGAAACACCTTTACCTTCTTTGCATAGTGCATACAAACCTTTTGACATAATTGATCTATTAGACTTGTGTGAATAATATTGTCATTGATGTCAAACCAACCATCTAGTTTGGACTGGAAAATGTATGAGGTCTGAACATTAGTCTAGATGTTATGGATATTATGGTTGTTGTTGTATGCAAGGATTGTATGTATTCAGTATGGATGTGCAGTTCAGATGTTGTGGTTTTGGTCAGAAGTTATTATGCAACATGGACAGACCTGGATGATGACTTTAGAGGTTTCATTGAGTTCTCATTGATCTCAGTATCCTGATGTTAGGAGTTCTCATTAATCCCGGTATCAGTTATGTGTCTTGGTGTTAGCAGTTTTGGTAATTATCAAAAGTATCTCTTCGACTTTCATGTTTCAATTTTCTTGGTACGCGTGGAGCCTACAATTTGGAGATATTGGGCTTGATCTTGTGATTATGGGTCGGTATTCTTGGGTTCGGATGAACCTACCCCTTTCCAATATTCTCAATATATACATTGGCAATCAGAGTATGCAAAGGAAGCGTGTAGAAATCTTGTGGAGACTGACATAAGCATATTGATAACGTGTTGGGCTTGGCCAACAAACTATTTTGTATGTTTGGCTTCTGATATAATACATATGCATATGCATATATAGTAGCATAATGCAGATGTAGTAGTAGAAGTAGAAGAAAAAAAGAGAGCAAGAGATTGAGTGTGTGAAGGTGTGTGTGATATGCAAAAGAAAGTTGGAAGTGAGGATAGTAGTGTGTGTGAAGTGTGAGTTACAAACAACAAAGGCAAACAGTGTTGCAGTAGTCAAGTAGTCCTTTACTGAACCTATTGCAGGACAGTTGTACATAGATCTCTAACTAGATCTACTGTAAAGTTTGTGATTTATAATTTGAGCTTAAACTCTGAACTGATCCTATGCATTTGGAGATACAAACCTTCTCAGTTCAACATTTTTAATTGTAGTGATCATTTTGGCAGTTAACCATCTCTTTGTATATCTACAGTGAGCAATCTGGCAGTGATTTTTTTTTTGTAATTTGGTAGTGAGCCACCCAACAGTGAGCAGTCCAGCAATGAGCCATTTTTTGTAATTTGGTAGTGAGCCACCCGGCAATGAGTGGACCCTTTATAATCATAATTATAACTAGTTATATTCTCCTAAGAGTTAACACTCTCTGTAGTTTTTCCCATTTGGGTTTTCTATTGACTTGGTGGTCAGCACCTCCTTCAGGGTTCGTGACATGGCTTAACCACCTCCCATGGATTTGGGTAAGTCTGGTGTTTATAGCAGGCATTGATAGATCGATCTTTTGGCACAATGAAAAATATACTAACAATTGGTATTAGAGCCTTGGGTCACAGGTACGAATCCTGGAAGGTCTCCTTCATTTTGATGGTGTGGAACCCTCGGTCGGTGATGAGGGGGAGATTGTTGAATTAGTGGTTAGCACCTCCTTCGAGGTTCGCGACATGGCTTAACTGCCTCCCATGGATTTGTGTAAGCTTGGAATCTTTAGTGGGCATTGATACCTCGATATTTTGGAGCAACGAGAAATATACCAACATTTTCCATGTATTAAATTTGTTGTTTATCTTTTGGTCATGTTCTTCATGTTTATTCTGCATTAACTGCTTTATATAAATCAAGTTCATTTGATATTTTTGTGGATAATTTTAATTGGTGAAAAGTTTTCTTTAATATGTGGGAATACTGATTCACCTCCCCCTCTCAGTATTTTGGTGCTTTCAACCTGGTCAACACTATCATGCAAAAAAGGCTAAGATTCAAATGTTTGAAGTTGAATGCCTATAGTCTAATCCTGAGAAATTTAATAGATTGGTAAAATTTGTAAAGGATAGAGATTTGTAGCCTACAATAAGTTCTTCCCAAAATAATCTTTTGTTGCCTAAACCTAGGAATCTCCCCAATAACCTTGTAACCATTCCTTGATATGTTCCAGGGAAGATAGATCCTTTTTATATTTCTTTTCTAATCAATAACTTCAAGCTAAGTAATTGTGTTATTGATTCTGAAGCTTCAGATAATGTCATGCCTCTCAAGGTAGCTAATGCACTTGGTTTTATATTGACTAAGACTTTCGGTCACTATTATTCCATGGAGACTAAGTGCCTCTTGTGGGACAAATTAAGGATGCACAATTTGCATTTGCGTCCTTCCCTGAAAAGAAAATCAAGATGACCATTCTTGTTGCTGACGTTCCTGCTTCATATGGTATGTTGCTAGGGCATAAATTTTGTAAATATGTAGGTGGTGAGATACATATGGACATCACTCAAGCTTAAATTCCAGTAAAGGGAGTCATGCAAAATCTACTTCCTCAAAGACAAACCAAATATATTGTGGTGAAATCAGATGATTTGCATGCACAAATTCTATTTGAATCATCAGGTATGGGAAAATATTATCTACACATTGATGAAATTTATGAGTTTGTTGAAGATTGGGTGGAGGTTTCTGAATTAGAGACATATGAATCTTCTAGTAGTGATGAAAGTGAAGGATCTAATTCTTCACACATATCAGATATTGATAAGTTTATTGATGCATGAGAAGATCAAGATTTAGTTGTGGGTTATACCAAGTCCTTTATCATGATTAATAATGGTGATAGCTCCCCCAACAAAGGTGAAATTCATTTTCCTTGTGATGAAGATGTGCCCATGAGTCATATTAATGATACTTCCAATAATGTCTAGACTTTGGAGTTTGATGGTGTGAGAATTTTCCAAGATCTAGAGGCAACTAAAAGCACAAATAAGAGAGAACAAAATATGACAAGAATAAATTGTATTCCTATCAATGATGCAAAATACTGATCAATTGGATCATCACAAGTTTCTTACGTACAATGTAGATGACCCTTCTTATAAAGGCAAGGCTAAGAGATAAGAGAGAACACAAAGATGATATGTGGCTCAATGAGATGCAAGGGTAGGTAGGAGAAATAATAAAATATTCCACATGAGGTGGATCACCCACCGAAGGTGGAATTATTATCCCACAATAAGTGTATATGATAAAGTAACAACAAGATCACACCATAAAAGGTGGAAATTCTCCTACATACACACTCCTAATGTATGCACATCTCCCTAAGTGTCTCATATGCAAAGTAAAATGTTGTGCATGAAGTCTAATTGTATCCAAGATGAATAAATAATTGCACCAACAGATGGAAGTTGTGCGTCAGTTGGTTCGGGTGTAGGTGTTGTTCTTATTTCCCCCAAGGGGAAATCTTCCCCTATTCCTATAAATTATAGTTTGTGAATACTAACAACACGACAAAATATGAGTCATTGTTGTTGGGTATTGAATTTGCACACAAGAGACAAATTAAAAATCTTCATGCCCAAGGTGATGTTGAATTACTAGTGTGCCAAGTGAGAAATATATATCAAACAAGAAATTATAGGCTTAAGAATAATTGTAATCCTGTTTGGGATAACATTGAAGGATTTGATGCTTTCAAATTTTTTGTGGTTCTAAGATATTTTAATGACAGGGCAGATTCCCTTGATACCTCTACCACTCTTTTGATTCCACATAAATATTTTAGCCAAGAAAGGTATACTATTGAGTTGATTTCTAGGCCAAGTGTTGCAGACAATTGGGATCATGGGCAAATTTTTAATGATGACAATCATATCATTAATTTATGTATCATCCTAAATTATACTCCCTTACAATTTAGTCCACATTTTGGGCCCTCGCCTTAGTGTTCATCTCCCAATGCTTGATTAAGACCTGATAATGCTGGCATCATGTAGATATGGCTTTATTTTCATTTTACACACTACATGGCCCCTTGATCTGGCCTTAAAATAGGGTAGCACCAAGGCATTGCACTTTGGTCCTCACTAGGACTAGGGCGTGGCACTTTGGTCCTCACTAGGACCAAGGCATGGCACTTTGGTCCTCACTAGGACTAGGGCGCCACACTTTGGTCCTCTTAATTTGGGCCCAATTTTGAACCCCTTTTGCATTATCAAATTTGAGTGGGAAATCTCTCTCTGTGTTGGCCTATGTGGAAAAATTATTATGATTTTCGACAGGAAAGTATATCAGGAGGTTTGCCCTCTCATTCAAAGATACAAGATCATGATACAAGGATGGAAGGGTGAAATTATAATCATCAACTATTCAAGCATTGAATTATTCATCATCAATCACCTCTAGAGATCTTCAAGGTTGCATTGTTCATTCATCAATTGTGGAGTAACATTACATCTTTCATATGCAAGCATCAGTGTGTGATTAGGGTTTTCTCATGTGCATGCCATTTCATACAACATATGTGATTACATTCAAGAAGAAAAGCATCATTATCAGTCATTGCAGATCTAAGGTATATCCTTTCATTATTTATTTTAGTATTTGAAATATTTCAATCAAGGTTAGTTCATAAACCGGGATTTGAATTAGGCAAGCCCCTATTCCCAACCTATTTCCCTTTCTTTATGTGCGCAAGAAATGAGTACGGAGTTGTGATCTTCAAAATTAGAATTATTGGCAGAGACGAGTCAACCCCCTTTGGTGTACAGAAAGTTAGGAGGACCAAAGCGATGGGCATTTTGTTCTTGACATTTTTGGAGCTTTTTGGGGGATAAGATCCGAATCTACTTATAATTCATAGATATAGGTGTGTGTCTCAGTCCCGCATCTATAGCTTATTGTTTATGTGTTTTTATCTTCATTTTCAGCACTTTACCTTAATTTTAGCAATTCAACTCACAAAAGAGGGCAAACAAATCCACCACCTTGAATCCAATGAATATTCAGTCCCTATCCTCATTGGTTTGTGATTGAATCTATTGGATCTCATCCCTCTTTTGAATGTAATAGGCCACTAAGCAAAAATAAGCGGTTTTTATCCTTTTTATGGTGGAAACCCTAATTTTTCACCAATTACAATTTCCTTAAATTGAAAGATGATTTCAATAATCCTTACTTTGAGGGTAGCAACTCTTCTTCTTCAGACTCAGCTTCTGATAAATAATTTGAACAAGATGAAGAAATCTTGCAGTTAAAAGGTAATAAAATTCCCAAGGGACTTGTTTCACTTGAAAATTTGTTTGATAAAAATGACCATTATATCAAAAGGCAGCAAGTGACTCCAAATTCATCAACGGGATATGAAAAATATAATATTGGATCAGAAGATGATCTAAAATTGGTGAACATTGGTAGTTGTTGCACTCTAGAAGAGAGAGATCAATTTATTCAGTTATTGTACCAATACATTAAAGTATTGGCTAATTCTTATGATGATCTTAAATCTTTCCAACCAAAGGAGTTGCAGCATGATATCCCACTCAAAGTTGGTGTTGCTCCTTTCAAGCAAAAGCAATAGCAGTACAACCCAAAAATTTTAGGTACCATTATTTCAAAGATTTAGAAGATGTTGAATGCTTGAATTATTTTCTCTATTCATCATTGAACATGGATGGCTAATATAGTTCTGGTACACAAGAAGAATGGTGAAATTCACAAATTTTTTCAGGAACCTAAATCAATTGCCTTTAAAAGATAATTAACCCTTGCCAGTTATGGATCAAGTCTTACGAACAGTCACTAGTTTTCAAATGATGTTTATTCTTGATCATTTTGTGGTTGCAACCAAATTGATGTAAGTGAAGTTGATCAACATAAGACTACCTTTACTACTCCATGGGGAACTTATGTGTATCGCAAAATTCCTTTTGGATTGATAAATGTCGGTGCCACTTTTCAAAGAGCTATGGATTTGGCTTTATGTGGCATTATTGGTAGGTTTATTGTTGTTTATCTTGAAGACCTCATAGTTTTCTCCAAGGATCATGAGAATCACCTTTATCATCTACAAGAAATGCTTGAGAGATGTCATAAGCATGGCATTTCCCTCAATCCTAAAAAAATGTTTTTTGGGGTGACAGAAAGGAAGCTATTGGGACACATTTCATCTAAGAAAGGGATCAAGATTGATCCTAAAAGGGTTAAGTCTATCCACAAAATTTCTCTACCAACCAGTAAGATAGTTGTTCATTCTTTCTTCGGGAAGATAAATTTTCTTTGAAGATTCATTCCAGAATTTGTCGAGAAGGGTCAACATATTGTTGACATGATGAAAGGTAAAGTTGTTTTCTGATGGAATTTCAAAGGGAAAGCCACTTTCAATGAGATAAATGAAGTTATTTCTCATGCTCCAATTTTGGTTTGTCCAAATTATACCAGAGATTTCATTATGTTCAGTCATGTTTTAGAACATACAATGTCTACTATCCTAATGCAGAAGAATCAAGAGGGGATAGAATCTCCTATTGCTTTCATGATCTTTCCTTTGAAGTATAAAGAATTGAAATATTCCCAGATGGAAAAGAATGCTTATGTTGTGGTTAAAGCAGTTAAGTATTTTAGGTTCTACATTTTGAATTCCCATACACTTGTCTTAGTTCCTAATATAGCGGTTAAGTCAATTATTACTTAGTAAGAGTTTGGCATCAAGCGAGGTAATTGGATTGCCAAGATTAAAGAATATGATCTTTATATCAAACCAACAAAACATGTCCATGGAAAGGGTTTGTCTTAGTTGACAGCTGATAATGATTCAGCTTGTTCAGGTAAGGAAATTGATGAAATTTCAGAAAGGTTTCCTACTGTGTTGTTTGTCAACACTTCGGAGGAGTTGTATTCTATTATTTCTCATTTTCTACCATATGGTGAATATCCTTATTTGAGTTACAAAGAAAAAAGAAATATTAAGCTCAAAGATACAAACTTTGTCATTTGGGATAATTATTTGTATAGGAAAAATATTGATGGCACCTTTTTAAGGTGTGTTGATAAAGCACAACAAGTGAAGTTACTGGAAAATTTTCAAAGCTTGGCTTGTGGTGGGAATTTCTCTACACTCGTGATAGCCCATAAAATTATGAGGGATAGATACTATTGGCCTACACTTTTATAGGATGCGTATAAATGGGTATGCAAATGTGATTTTTGCAAGCAATTTGTTGGGAAATAAAAGATAGCATCTCTTCCTCTCAAGCCAGTTGTAATTGATGAACCTTTCAAGCAATGGGGAATTGATTTCATTGGCATTATTAACCCATCTTCTAGTGTAGTACATACTTGTATTCTTGTTATCACCCAGAAATGCACCCTTGTTGAGTTGCAGAACTTAGCTTTCTGGTGAAACATGGAAACTCTCTTAAGGTTGTGGGTACCCTTAAAAATTGGAGTGAATCTCTCGATAAGGTCAGCTCCTAGCTGGTACTTCACCTATCTTACTAAAAACTAAAACTTTTTTGAGGGAAACGGTAAGGAATACATGAAAATAAAACTATCCCAATGCCTTAAAAGGTGATACACCAATAATAAATTAGGACCTGAAACCAAGCTTGCATACACACAACAACCAATAGGAAAAGCCTAACATACACAACTCATACCTATATGTTCTTTTCATAAATATTTCACAAGAAGGTAATGCTTGCATAACTCTTAGAAGGAAAGGAAAACTTTCACAACTGGAAACAATTCTACAAATTAGACCCAACTTGTAACCTGCAACATACGTATAACTCTATAAAAGTTGCTTAAAATGAGACAGAACCACTAGGAAATAAATATTTTCACAAGTAGCAACATCAATCACTGATACACATACAAAAACAGAGGAATGAGAAGGTAAATCGCTTAACTTTTATTGATATCTGAGGTAAAATATTGGTATACATGTCCAAAAGAGATACAAATTATGCATAGCCTACAAGACGGACTCTGAAATCACTAAGTGCCAAAATTTTGCATAATCTAAACTAACTTAAAAAATGAAGTTCTAAGCATACTTATGCTTTTTCTCAAGTAGGAGCTTAAACCTCCTTGGTCAAATCTAACAAATATGCCTATTTTTTAAGCCTTCCAAAAATCTCCAAAAAGACCCCAAAATGAAGAAAAGGTCAACTTTGACCATTTCCACCATAATGAATCCTAAAAAAACTCCAACTCCCCCTAAATTGACTCAAAACAACCCTAAATACCCTCCTTATGTTTGCAATTGTTTTTAACCTCCCTAAATACTTGCAATCATAAATTTTTAACTAAAAACCCTTCGACACATTTCAAAGACATGTCACTAAGTTTCACAACATCTCACTACTTAATAAAGTGACTTATGCATTATTCCCTTGTAAACCTTTCTTCATTTTATGCAAAAATAAGTTGCACGGGTTATTAGTAATGAAATAAATGAATAAAAATAGGCAAAAAGGATGCCCAAGTTAATTGAATACCTTTTGTAGTCACATAAATCTGTCCACTTAATTAAACGAATATTTACTATTTATTTGATTATTTAACCATCAATAATCAGTTAATTAAATTAATATTTAATTAATTCATCCTCAAACTCTTCTCCTATTAATTAAATAAACTATTTAATTTATTTAAATTAATTCAAGAAGCCACACTCTAAATCAATTAAATAAATAAAGCACATTTATTTGATTTAACCCCCTTTCCTCACTTAAATAAATAATAAAATATTTATTTAAATCCTTAAACTACCTCCCCCCCACTTGCATTCTCCTACAAATGCAAGTTGCACCTATTTGGTTGAAATAAAGTAATTTTATTTTAATTAAAATCATATTTTCTCTCACCCACCAAACCCACTAGACTCTTCTAACCCATTCTAGATTCTTCTAAACCATTCCTAATTAGCCTAATCACCCTCCCTAATTATTGTTACATTCCTAAGCAACTTGAAGTCACTTCTCAAAGCCTCAAAGTCTTTGAAAAGAATTAAAAGCTTTATGTCTTCAACAAGTTAACACCTAAAAGTCTTACAAACCATTAATGGTTCTTACATAACCATTTGTGGCTCTTACATAACCATTAATGGTTAAACTCAACTCACCCACATGGTTAGAGACTCTCCCTCTAACTCAACCCTCATTTAACTCATGGGTCTCTTCAAGCATTCATTGATTTGACAATGGTTATCCCCACTAACTCTTGCATGAGAGTTTATTCATTGGATAAAGGCTTTATTCATTCAAATCAAGCCTAACCTTACCTCCTAAGGTAACCTTCATGTCATCTCAAGCATTTAATGCTTCTTCCCTCTCCTCTCAAGCCATCTAATGTTGGCATTTGTCATCCTGGGATTGGGTTGAAAGCCCTCACATGGATCATAAACCCATCAATCCTGACCCTTGTTGAGATTACTCAATCTCAACCATCCATTGCCCTATTTTTCCTATAAATAGAGCCCATTCCTTCTTAATCTAGAATCCAAAAATCTTTATGCATCAAACTTATACCAATTTTAAGAGAGCGTTTTAGAAGCACTTTTCTTTGTTATTTTGGATAAAATTAACAAAGATTAATTAGGTGCTTTCTCATATTTAGCTTGCTTGCATTTGCATAATTAGTCATTTTCATAATCTTGAATCTTCATAAGACATCCATAATAGTGCAAAAAGTTGAGGGCTACACTCATGTGGAACTTGGAGAGGAGAAGAAACAAGGGAGGAGCAACTATGAGCATGTTGGAGAGCATTTGGGAGGGTTTTGTGTCTTTCCTCTGTTTTTGTGTGCTTTCCATAATCTGTTTGTGTAGACACCTAAAATTGTCCTGTCTAATTAAATAAATATCTTTATTTGTTTAATTATTTTAAGCCTAATTCTTCTATTAATTAAATGAATCTTTATTTATTTAATTAAATCATTTATCCTCTTCTAAACCTTTTTCTCTCATTTAAATAAATACTTTTATTTATTTAAATTATCATTTTCCTAAATTAAATAAATATCTTATTTATTTAATTGATCCCACTTCTTCTATTAATTAAATAAATCTTTATTTATTTAATTAATTCATTAACCTTTTATACCCATGACACACGCCATTCATCGCTTAATTCATACACTACCTACCCTCTCATTATTTTCTTATTTTCTCTACCTACCCTCTAATCTTATCCGACCATTTATCTTTTACACCTCTTAATCTTATCCCTCCATTTCTTATAGTGTCTTCTATATAAGGAGATGCTTCCTTCATTATCAACCCCCAACTACGCTTTCAAAATTTCATATGCGATCAAACCTACTTACAACCACATTTTCATTCTTTGTTGAGCTCTTGTGCACACATAAAATCTGAGAGCAAATATATCAAGCAAGATCAATGGAGATAGGAAGAAGGGAGATCCAAACCCTATTGGACGTTGTGATGGTATAATCTTTGTGATTTCATTTGATTTGCATTGTCTTAGGTAATCTTCATATGTTATGGTGGATCTTTGTTGTTGTTAGGCTAGGGTTTTGTGGCTGAATCTATTTCACTCTTTCATTGTTGTTTCCATTTTTACCATAAACATTTTGGCACACTCATTGGGACTCTTGTCCCTCTTGTCCATTTTTGAGGCTTTATTTTGTCATTTGGATTTTAGATCTGGTTTATTTCGGTCTAACACCTTGTGATCTAGCTAAGAAAATTGGTGCAGCTTGTCTTTGAAGCGAATCGTCTTGTCAAAGGCCCCATTTTTCAGAAAGTCTTTTGGATCTAAAATTTACCTAACTTGTGTGCTTGTAGGAGGGGTATTATTGCAAAACTACTAACTAATCTTTGTTGCAGAATTTTGGCAAGGGTTTTTTATCTTTATTGTGTGCCTTGTTTTCATAGATTACCAAACACTTCAATTGGTGCACTAAAATTGAATCAGTGTCTTTTTGTAGCTAGGAAATGTGGAAATCATCAAAGCAATAACAAATTGGCCTAGTTCAATCACGAAAACTCAAAATGCAGTGATAACAATCCTAATTACACTCAATGAAAACATGAAAACAAGACATCAATTCAAATGCAAACCATTGCAAACTTGAATGTCTCCTTCATGTGGCTCCATTGTCCTTCTTTCTCCTTCAAATAGCTTTTGTTTGTGGATCTCACCTTCAAGTGCATAAACCTAATGTGAAAGCAAGACTGACAAGTAGCGCAAGAATACTAGAAGCGTGATTGATTCGACCAGGGATCAGGGACCTTGATTTAAGAAATTCATCCAATTTATAGACAAATTGGAGAAAAGATCAAATTAGCATGAAAAGATTTGAAAGGAAATTTCAAATCAAGAATGACAATTATGACAAATTATGACAAATTTGCACTTTCTATGCAAGATTGATTGATTGATAATTTTGACAAAATTATGACAAATTTCTATGTCAAAATTGATTGATTGTCAATTATGACAAATTATGACAACTTGAAATGTCATTCCCATGAAATTAGGAGAAAAAATGGAGAGAATTGAAATTAGATGAATTAGAAATTAGAAAATTAGAAAATGAGGAAATTAGGAATTAAGTGAATTAATTAACAATTTTTCATTTATTAATTAATTCACAAAGAGGGAAGAATTAGTTAGCCAATTAAATAAACATTTAATTGTGACAAGAAGACTTAGGATAAATAAATTATTTAACCTAGAGGGAGAAATGACAAACAAGGTTAAATGATTAAATCATGAAACCCTAGAAGATGAATTAGAAAATGCAAGGATGACAATTAGGTCGTGATTGAAGGATCGATTTGATCATGATTCTGACTTGATAAAAGACCAATGCTGATAAATGATTTGGTTGATAAATGCACCAATTGACGAGGAACAATGACTAATTGATCCAAATTGACATGATTGCGAAGGACAACAATCGATGTCAAATCGATCGCAAAATGACAAAATTGACAAGAGGACAAGGATCGATGACAAAATAGATTGCAAAACGAGATGATTGAAAATGACCACGATCGATGACAAATCGATCGCAAGATGACAAGATTGAAAACGACAACGATCGATGACAAATCGATATCAAGATGATAAGATTGATAAGAGGACAAAACCCTAATTAGGATTGATGATGTCCAAAATGATGACAAATGAACACGCACATTGATGCGACAGGATAAGATCGACCAAAATCATGACTGAAGATTGTTGTCAACAAGACCAAATCCGAAAGCGAGATAAATGAAGAATGTAGAAGGACTTGATGCTCGCAAATGATAAAACCATGTGTGTGACATAGGATAAATGTTAATGCGATGCAAAAACCCTAAAATAAGGCAATGCGCAAATGTTAAAGTATGACTCTGCAAGCGTTGACCATTTTTAGATGTCTACATTTTGCCCCTCTTTGAGACAATGCGATTTTAAGCGTTGTTTCAAAGAACAATAATGAAAATGCCCCAGACAATAACAATGACATATACATGCCCCCTCGAGGAATTGGCCGGAAAAAAATGCAGAAAAGAGGCCAATTTATCAAAAATAATGATAGAAAATGATAGGATCGAATGGACTGCCAAGACTGATGGAAGAAATGTTAGTAAGAAGAAATTAGAGAAAGGACAGTTAGAGATGAAGAAAAACTTACTTTCACCAATGCACAGAAGTAGGTGAGAACCTTTATTTAATGTAGCAAAGCGGATGCAGAGCATCATGGCATGGAAGGCCAGAGCTGAAATGCAACCCCTTTGCAAAAGATAGACACATCGCACACAGGGAATGAGTGAAGCATCCTAGGGTGCATACATCAAGGGTCAAGGTATGTGTGGCATTCACAAAGCAAACGTACTTATCAAAGACACCCAATGATATAGTTGCCCCAGTTTTTGACAAACATTCCACAAATAGCAAACACAACAAAAAAGGAAAGGGACCATGAACCATCTTGGTCACTCTAAATCACTCAATGACATCCTCGAGCAACATAGGAACATGATCAAAGCCAAAGATAAATCAGTAAAAAGATAAGACGTACAAATTCAACCAAGTCAAACAAACAGTCTGATCGTCATTGTCAAAAGTGGAAAACAAGAATGATCATGTTGTCTGGTTCCAGGGAATGCGGAACCCTGTCGAAGATAGGACACAGTCTGGTTTTGAGTATACCACACCCTGTATAAGACCCATGATAATGTTGACAAGGACCAATGGTAATGTTGATGCTATTTGGATTGATGTGACAACTGTGATCAGGTTGAATGTCTGGTTTGATTGAAAAAGTTCATCTGTGAATACGTGATTCCATTAAAGCACAATGTGTGATTGCATTTCGTTGGAGGGATGCTCAGTGATCTGTCTTATGCACAAAGGGGATATATTTTTTTGTTTTGCTTTTCGAGTTTTTTTTGTTTTTTTTGTGTTCATTTTTTTTTTCAGGACTTTATTTGACTTTTTAGGGATTTTTTTCAGGACATTATTTGATTTTTATGATTTTTAGGGATTTTATTTGATTTTTTTTGGATTTATTTCAGGACATTTTTCAATTTTTTTGAATTATTTCAGGACATTTTTCAATTTTTTATGATTATTTCAAGACATTTTTCAATTTTTTTTGAATTATTTCAGGACATTTTTCAATTTTTTTTTTTTGGTTATTTCAGGACATTTTTCAAATTTTTTTTGGTTATTTCAGGACATTTTTCAATTTTTTTTGAATTATTTCAGGACATTTTTCAATTTTTTTGAATTATTTCAAGACATTTTTCAATTTTTTTTGAATTATTTCAAGACATTTTTCATTTTTTTTTGAATTATTTCAGGACATTTTTCAATTTTTTTGAATTATTTCAGGACATTTTTCAAATTTTTTTTTGGTTATTTCAGGACATTTTTCAATTTTTTTTTGGTTATTTTAGGACATTTTTCAATTTTTTTGAATTATTTCAAGACATTTTTCAATTTTTTTTTGTTATTTCAGGACATTTTTCAATTTTTTTTGAATTATTTCAGGACATTTTATGATTTTTTATGATTTTTTCAGGACATTATGTGATTTTTTTGGATTATTTCAAGACATTTTTCAATTTTTATGATTTTGCCCCCAGTGTCTAGCAAGGCAAGGAATATGACAGGTGAATAAATAGGCTTGCTGAAATGTTGGTGGATAGAGGGAAGACAAAGGCCTTTTATCATGGAGACAATACAGATGCAATTTTCAAGGGCTATGGTGTGATGGGACAAGAGACTGGATATGACAATGTAAAGTAGTAACATGGCATGAGGGACATGTCAAGAGGTTTTTGAAAAACATGTTTTAAATTTTGCGTCCTTATGTCAGATCAAGATCAAGGAACAAAAAGAGTGTATGGATAGTGATAAGATATGGATAGGATAAGCAAGACCAAGAATGGATAAGGGACATGGATTGAAGGTCGGGATAGGATACGAGATAGTGGCAGAAAGTTGCAATAAGCTAGGGAATATGGATGAAAGGTTATAATAAGCAAATGGATAAAGACAAAAAGCTATGATGGACTAAAAGCTGCAAACAAGATGCATGATGCTCATGAAGATCCTCAACCTTGTCAAGATCAAAGGTGGAAAGGGAAACTGGACATGAGGGACAATAGGATAATGGAGGGTAATGACAGGGGTTCGATAGGATAATGAAGGGCAACAGGATATGAAGGAGTATGACATGGGTTAGATAGGATAATGGAACAATGAAGGACAAAAGGATATGATAGGATAAAACCTGCCCCCAAGTGTGGTGTGCAAGAAGTTCATAAATTATGCATGACGCCTGTTTGCCAGGTTTTCATCACGGTACTTGCCCAAGGCGCCTGTTTGCCAGGTTTTCACTAGTGGACGAATTATTTTTCTTTATTTTTTTCTTTTGTCTTTTTTTTTTCACTTTTTTCTTCACTTTTTTTGATTTTTTTTTTTACTTTTTCAATAGAAGATGGACACATGATAGGGGATGGAAGAAGGACTCAAGTGTCTTTTTGTTTGGATAGCAGCCTTGAAAAAAATGGACCATGACCTTTAAAAGCATGCTTAAAGACGTTGGTAGGATAAGGACATGGAAAATAAGATGAAACTAAGACGAGGATTTATGCAAAGGATTGGATCAAAGGGATGGAAGGATGGAAAATATGCATTGGATAATAGGTAGGGTATTGGAAGAATTGGGCTTTAGTGGATGGAAATGAAGGCAAGATCGACATTGGCACACACCTTGAGGGGTGATGGACTGATGGAGGAAAGACGTATTTTGGATATTGAGATTTTGACGAAGGAAAGGCTATGGATTTTGGGACATGAGGGCCCAAAATGGATAAAGAAGGTGATGGAGGAATAGACTTAGAATGTTTGGATGGAGGAATAGCAATTGTAGATGCCAATTTTTATGTTTCTTTAGGCTTTTGTGCTTCAAGGAGCCGCTTAGGGATCCACATGGTTTTTGATTTTTCATGCTTTTGTGGTTCCCTGGAGTGCATTGCTTGCACAAGGGATTTAGGAACCCATATAGATTTTAACTTTTGTTTTTGAGCAATGGGCCTTTGTGGCCTTTTCAATTTTTCCTTTTCTTTATAGATCAAATTTTTCTTTGTTTTGACATGTTGATTATATTGGACATGTTGACCCTTGAATACATGTGGATTTCTAGGCTTATGACTTTTATTCTTGGCATCCAAATTGCTTGGAGGGGGAAAGGAATGCATGGATGGATATGAATGAAATGGACTTCTTTTGGATGGATGGAATTTACTCAAGGATGTGTACCTTTGCTGACCTTGCATAGAGGACAAAGGGATATAAGGACCTAAGATGGATGGAAGGGATGATGGGGAAGGTGTATGTTTTGATTTTGATGGAGGGATACCAACGTCTTGAGAGTGAGTTGTGTAGACATGACCCTTAAGATCTTCTTTGATATGGAGGGGTTCTTTCTCATGAAGGTCTACTCCTTTGCCTTTATGAATATCTTGACTTGTAGGATACTCTTTTCTTTGGGAAGAAGATGCGAGTCCATTATGAGGTGGATATGATATGAGAGAAATAATGAGATCTTGAAGTGGATCGGATTGCACCAAAGTGGAAGAACCCATTTTTAATGTCAGGGGTTCATGAACATCTTGCACTGACATGTTAGAATCATGAAGGGGATTAGGATCATGAGGGGGACTAGGATTGTGTAGTGGACATGGTTCAATGACAGGTTCTTCAAGAGATGGAATGGGAGAAATAATGGGATCATCAAAAGAAATGTGCTCTTGGAGTGGATATGTTGGATTAGGACAAGGAGATGGAGGAACAAAAGGATCTTGTGGAGGATCTGAAGGAATAATTTGATCTTGACAAGGAGGAAGATCATTGGAACCCTCTTCAAAGGTGCTTTTCTCTTGACTTTCAATGGGATCATCGGAAAGGATGGAAGGGATATCTGGAATGTCAATGGGATTTGAAAGGACATTTTGTTCATGAAATGGAAGGGGGTCATTTGGGATTGGATGGACTGGGATATCTTGATCTTGCTCGGGGAATGGAGTGTCAATAGGACTTTGGATAGGATGGACAAGAATAGGGGAATCATCATGAGTGTCTGGGAACATGGGGTCTTGGTCAACAATTGGATGGGATGATAAGGTTTCGAGATCTTGATCTTGATATTTTTTAAGACACGTTTCTTCATGCTCTAAATTATCCTCTTGACATGAGGTTGGACTTTGGATATGCATGGAGGATTCTGACAAGGGATCAATGTTTTGGCATGAAGGAAATGCACTTTGAATATTTGTAATGGATTCTAGCAAGGAATCAATGCTTGAACATGAGGAAGAGGGACTTCGAATGGGGTCCTCTAAAACAGGTAATGGTAATAAAGTGCATGGTGGCATTGGGTCTTGTATTTCTGAAACATAACAAGGATGTGCATCATGAATTGGATTATCTTGGCAATCAATTATGGATAGCGCTTGAATAATTTCATCCTTGGGTGTATTATTTGATGAGGACAATATAGAAGGTTCTTGTGAGGTGTAGGGATAGATGCCACTGGAGAGTCAATTTGTTTGCGGGGGGATGAGGCATTGCTAGACATAATTGTATTATCTTGATCTTCCTCAAAGAACTCACTTGGTAATTTCCTTAAGATCATTGCAATAAAGCCACCTTTCTTTTGAGGTTTTGACATAGTTGTATCTGGAATTTGAACTTGTTTTTGGTTTGATGTCATGTTTTGATATTGGACTTGGTTCAATTGTTCTGACATGTTTTATACTTGGGCTGGTGTGTGTTGCAACCTTTGTTTCTGAATGTTTGGTTGTAGTTGTTGACATTGATATGTTGATTGAACTTGAACTTGTTGATATTCCACCATTGGTTGGACTATTTGTTGACATTGTATAGTTGGTTGGACATATTGTTGAAATTGGACCATTGGTTGTGTTGGTTGAATATGTTGGACAATTGGTTGAACCATTGGTTGTATTGGTTGAAAATCTGATTGATAGTAAACACCTTTTTCTTGTTGTTGAGGCACATAATGTTGAAATTGATGTTGTCTCTTTTCTTGAAATTGTTTCATCATCTCTATTTGGGAGAGGAGAGCTGGTATGTCTGATCGTTCAAGAAGAGATCTTACATCAATTGGCTCAATCTTTGGATTTCGACCTGGAAATTTTTGAAACATTTTGGACATTTGTGATCTATTCTTCTCAATGTTTTTCACTCTTTGTTCCAAAATCTCATTTTCTTGAGCTAGTTTCTCCTCTAGTTTTTGTATTTGGAGACTTGTTTCATCATAAAGAGTTTGATCGATATTGCCTTGTTGTTGGGTTGGATATAATTGTGATTGCCTTGGATTAAAATTTGATTGCATTGTCAGTTGATATGTCAAACTTTGTTGCATCATTGGTGCTTGGAACCTTGTTTCAATAGACATGTCACTATGCAAATGCAATATTTTTGGAATTTTTCAAGGATAATATATGATATGCAACTAAATACAAACTAAATAGATGAAAACGCAATCTATGGCAAGAATGCAACTTATGTTTTGTTTTTTTTCAAGATTTTGACAAACCTTTTGGAATGCAAATCTAAAAAGAGACCCTTAGGAAATTGAAATGATGTCTAGACCTCAAAAGACAAAAGGACCAAGTGACAAAAGGACAAAATGACAATGTCTCCCCTATGTGCTTGGATACTAAGCTAGGTTTGACGAAATGATATTGATGACAAAAGACAAAAGGTTTGATAAGGTCTAGACTTCCTAACAATGACTTAGGGTTTATCAAAGATTTGCATTACTCAAGTATGACAAAACCTAGTTTTGACACTATATGCAAAGGGACAATTACTATGCAAATGACCCTAATATGATATGATAATGACCTAAACTTAATGAAGAGACCTAGGGTATGCAAATGTGACCTAATGTTATGAGGACAAAGATGCAAATGCAAATGTATGACAATGTCAAACTAAGACAAAACCTAAGGTTGAATTATGAAATGGTATTACTCTAATGCAAGAGGACACATGCAAATGGATTACCCTTATTGATATGCAAAGGAGTATGACCTAGGTGAAACCTAACCTTGGTAGTTGACAATGAATTTGCAAAATGCAAACCTAGGATGAACCTAAATCTAAGTGACATGAATGTTGAGACAAGATTTTGAAAAATGTTTGACAACCATGTTTGAAGGTGTTTTGAAGTTTGTTGAATGAAATACTCTTGTGTTTAACCTTGTTTTGAATCAATTTGTCTTGTTTTTGAAATGAGACACAACTCAACTTTTGACAAGCAAAGAAGACAAGATATTTTAACTTAGAATCAAAACAATCATGCTCACTCACACATTTCTTATGGTAGGCAAGGAAATTAGGTACTTGAGAGGTAGACTCGTTATGGGATTCAAGGAGAATACATAGATGCTTGACCCCACGGGCTCTCCTCCATGGCACTCACTTCCAGGGCAGCCAAGCATCAGTCCCCATGGAAATCTCCCCATGGAGAACTTAGTATCTCTTCCAAGTATCCAAACTTGTCCTTCTCAAGCAACTAGAAGGATTTTTGGCCTCTAAATACAAGGTGTTTAGTAAGGATTTCTGTTAAGCGTTACTCCTTGGTGTCATGCAAGCGTGATTGAGACATTAAGCCCACCAAGATACCAAAAAAATGTAGTCACGCAAGCATGATTTAGACCTTGAGGCCCTACTTAGATGTTGATATGAGAAAGAGTCCAAGGGTCATCACTTCCCAAGTAACTACAATTCCCACGTAACCCTTCCTTCAAAGCTTTCGCTCATCAGGTATTTATTTATAGTGAGTTAGAATGCCAAGGTATTCTAGCTATACTCACTTTGGGTCATTCCCTTCTCACAATTGTCACTTGCTTGCAAAGGAAAGCAAATGGTCGGGAAGGCAGGCCCTCTAAAGGTAACAAACAATCAAAACATAAGAATGGTATCGAAGATCTGGATTTCTGATCACCCTAAGAAGGATGAGAGCATACTCTCCTACTCCAATGTCAAACTCAATAATCAAAGCAAAGATACGTTCATTCCATCCTATTTAGAAATCATACTACGTGCCTAAATATGAATTACAAACACAAAGTTTAGTTGTAATCCAAGGCAACTTGCAAAACCACCAAGTTAGAAGTTTGATATGTTTGATCTTTGACTATCAAACCTGCACGAAATTTGTTAGTAGTTTCATCTTTATCTTTGCCATGCGTAATGCCAAGGTGCTGCACAAAGAATCAGTACCATAAAACCAAAAAGCAGAAACAGAATGCAAAACAAATCAATTTGCAAGTAAGAAAACTGCTTTTTTTAACCTCTGTTTCTGGCCTTACATAGGCGCAAAATGCTTGACACAGGTGCAGAATGATGCAACACAGGCGCAGATCCCTTTGACATAGGCACAGAAGTCTTTGACACAGGCACAGAATGCTTGACACGGGCGCAGAAGTTCCCAGAAAGGCCTGCATTACCCTGTTTCTTGGGTTTTTCACTTGCAAATCATCTCAAAAGCACTCAAAAGCATGGTTAGGGGGTTAGTTCACGTCGGGTTCACCAATTAATGTAGCTAGGAAATGTGGAAATCATCAAAGCAATAAAAAATTGTCCTAGTTCAATCACGAAAACTCAAAATGCAGTGATAACAATCCTAATTACACTCAATAGAAACATGAAAACAAGACATCAATTCAAATGCAAACCATTGCAAACTTGAATGTCTCCTTCATGTGGCTCCATTTTCCTTCTTTCTCCTTCAAATAGCTTTTGTTTGTGGATCTCACCTTCAAGTGCATAAACCTAATGTGAAAGCAAGATTGACAAGTAGCGCAAGAATACTAGAAGCGTGATTGATTCGACCAGGGATCAGGGACCTTGATTGAAGAAATTCATCCAATTTATAGACAAATTGGAGAAAAGATCAAATTAGCATGGAAAGATTTGAAAGGAAATTTCAAATCAAGAATGACAATTATGACAAATTATGACAAATTTGCACTTTCTATGCAAGATTGATTGATTGATAATTTTGACAAAATTATGACAAATTTCTATGTCAAAATTGATTGATTGTCAATTATGACAAATTATGACAACTTGAAATGTCATTCCCATGAAATTAGGAGAAAAATTGGAGAGAATTGAAATTAGATGAATTAGAAATTAGAAAATTAGAAAATTAGGAAATTAGGAAAATTAGAAAATGAGGAAATTAGGAATTAAGTGAATTAATTAACAATTTTCATTTATTAATTAATTCACAAAGAGGGAAGAATTAGTTAGCCAATTAAATAAACATTTAATTGTGACAAGAAGACTTAGAATAAATAAATTATTTAACCTAGAGGGAGAAATGACAAACAAGGTTAAATGATTAAATCATGAAACCCTAGAAGATGAATTAGAAAATGCAAGGATGACAATTAGGTCGTGATTGAAGGATCGATTTGATCATGATTCTGACTTGATAAAAGACCAATGCTGATAAATGATTTGGTTGATAAATGCGCCAATTGACGAGGAACAATGACTAATTTATCCAAATTGACATGATTGCGAAGGAAAACGATCGATGTCAAATCGATCGCAAAATGACAAAATTGACAAGAGGACAAGGATCGATGACAAAATAGATTGCAAAACGACAAGATTGAAAATGACCACGATCAATGACAAATCGATCGCAAGATGACAAGATTGAAAATAACCACGATCGATGACAAATCGATCGCAAGATGATAAGAATGATAAGAGGACAAAACCCTAATTACATCATCGATTAGGATTGATGATGTCCAAAATATGCCAAATGAGCACGCACATTGATGCGACAGGATAAGATCGACCAAAATCACGACTGAAGATTGTTATTGACAAGACCATATTCGGAAGCGAGACAAATGAAGAATGCAGAAGAATGACTCGATGCTCGCAAATGATAAAGACCAAGTGCGAATCATAGGAGAAATGTTAATGCAACACAAAAACCCTAAAATAAGGCAATGCGTCAATGTTAAAGTATGACTCCGCAAGCGTTGACCATTTTTAGACATCTACACTTTTGTGTCTTGAGAAATAGGCTCTTTTTGTTTAATCTCTAGAGGGTCTATCTTCACATGTGGTCATTAGGATTACTAGTGAGGAGAGAACAACCCAACTGGTAGCAAGGAAAACTCACCTCTTCTGAACCACTATAAATACTGGTATCCATGGTGAAAGCCATGGGTAACGTGTGCTGATTAGTTCATATCAACACTATGTCTCCCCATAAACCCATTTGATCAAATTTATTTGATCAGTTGTAGGGCTTAACTCCTACCGGTTGGGAGCCTTATGTATTTACAAAGCTAAAAGTATTGCATGTATGGCCACACGAGCGGATGCCCTTACTAGCACCTTTTTGTTTTAGAAAGCCAAAATCCTTCTAGTTGTTAGGGCAGGAGGTTGGACCTGTGGAGCGGCCCACACACATACGGTTCTTAGTAGAGATACAAAGTTCACCATGGGGAGTTTTCATGGGGACTGATGCTTGGCTGCCCCGGAGAAGTGAGTGTCGAGGGTGGAGCTAGTGGGGTCAAGCATCTAAGTATCTACTCTGAATACCGTAGCCTCAGGGGAAACCCCATGTGGGATCAACAACTATTGTCCTAGCCAACCATAAGAATTGTTCTTGTCTTCTTTTGAAAATTCAAACATTCAGGATCTAACATCAAAACATTGTGTCTTTTGTGTCTTCAAGTGTATGCAAAACATTTTTACATCAAACAACACACTTTCTTTGGAGTCATTTTGAGTCTAAACACTTGCAAACATTGATTCCTCATCAACATTGTGTCCTCTTGTCATGAAAAATAGTCAAAAATTCAGATTTGGTCACAACAGCAACTTTACAAAATTAGAAGAATTGCACTTAGTTTCTAGAAATGCATATGTGCAATGTTAAACAGTGTCTGTGTCATTTAGCTGCGTCTATGAAGGGCAGAAATGCGTCTGTGTTCCCTTAAGAAACATTATATTCACAAAATCTCATAAACACGTCTGTGCAGTGTTAAACAACGTCTGTGTCATTTAACCGCATCTGTGAAGTATACAAGCACGTCTGTGTTCAGAATTGAAAAAAAAAACTTACACTCCAACAACCAAGAATAGTCAGTTTCAGACTCATTGAGCTTCCTAAGTTACTTCTCTAGATTTTCATCTACCATTCAACCTATCTTTGGGTCTCACAAAGTCCATCATTTCTTTACACCTTGCATTACATTCACATTTGTCTAAACTTGAGTCGAAAGGTCACTTGCTTGTCCTCATCTTGCTTTGTCAAAACACTACATACAACAACATTTTGCTAAGTGGTCCCTCTTCAAGGTCTATCACCTTTGGGTCTCATTTGGTCTTACTTAGAGTCAAGGTCAGCTTACCTCATCAAGAGAAACTATCATCTCTTTGGAAGCCACACCTACTCTACTACATACATACTTGGTCTTACACTTTGGACATTACAGGTACACCTCAGATTCATTTACATTCCATCCAACTCTTGGTCTTCCATACTCTTTCCATATTCATCTAGTCTCACACATCTTGGTCAATACCTAGTTCATGGTTGAAACCCATTCCCAAAAATCTAGGAGAGAAGCTAAAGAGGCTCAAGAGTCCGCAAACATGAGTGCCTATGAGTATGACAATGATGTTTTTTCAATTCTGATCATACCACATTACCTAACATGGATGCCTATAGAAACATTCCAAATGTACATGGACACTACAAATAACAATGATGCACACAATGACAATATGGACAACTTTTCTATACATTCAGCAGAAGTGAAAGACTCCATTATGGATCCCAATTTTAATCGATTGGTTGAGTAAACAATTAGGAGAGATAGACAATATTTCTTACAAGTGATGGTACAAAGTGGAGCCAAGATCCCTCATGATTTTGACATGTCTCAAATAATGGAAAATTGACCTTTGCAAGAACCTCAACTCAACATGGATCAAAGGAGGTATAATAGTGGAGGCAATAGAGGACCACATCTTGTGCCTGAATCACCATCATCTTTGTTTCAAAAACCTGAGGTCCCACATACACATGGTCAAGCATATTATACTCACCTTTGCAGACCATTATGGAAGTCTTATGCAGAAAAATATAATCAATCACATACTAATGCTAAGGACCAACCATCAAAGCAATTGGATATCCAAAGGCATGCTCAAAATTTGGACACAAGAAAACCCCATGTCAAATTTGGAGGCAACACACTAGAACAAACTCATGACATGCCTGCAGAGTATGGTATACATGGACAAAACAGATATTCAATTCCTCCTCATGACTCTATACCAAGTGGTCCCTATACGCAGCGTTATTATAGACCTCCTCCATATGAACATGTGTATGATCAATATCATCCATATATGCAGTACGCTCCTCCTCCACCCGGTGGCTCAGGTATGGGATATGGTCCAAGAAGTCGATCTCCACCTAAGAACAATTTGGAATAGCAAATCAAGGACTTACAAAAGAAAATGGAGGACATAAATACACCAAGTCCGGCTTACACAATGAGAGGCATATGTCCCTATCCATTTGACAAAAGCATTCCAATGCCTCCTTTTCCTACACATTTCGTGACACCTAAGTTTGATAATTACAGAGGCAAATGAGACCCTAAGGCACATATAAGATAATTTTTTATAGCTTGCATTGAGGTAGCATCAGAAGAGACATATTTGATGAGATTATTCCCACAAAGTTTAGGTGATCAAGCTATGGAATGGTTCTCTCAACTTCCACCTAGAATTAAGTCATGGGGTGATTTAGCAGAGGCTTTTATCCAACATTTCTCATACAACATAGAGACAGACATATCAATCACCACTTTGTGCAACACCAAACAAAAGGATGGGGAGTCTTTTTCATCATTCTTGCAACGATGGAGGAATTTAGCTAGTAGATGCTCTTGTGAAATTCCACAAAAATAAATGGTAGAGATGTTCACCCAAAATGTCAACAAAGACATTGGTTATGACTTGAGAAAAGCTTGCTTGTCCACTTTCAAGGACATCATTGAAAAAGGCTTAGCAATAGAGAAGGACCTAATTGAACAAGGAGTAATTAAGATATTCAAAGAAAACAAAGAGGACTTTAAAGGAAAAGACAAGCCAAGATTTTGGAACAAAAACAAGAACACAGTAAATGATGGTGTTGTTGATGCTAATACAGTACGACCCAAAATTATTTTTCTGGATCAAGTTCTACAAACAACCAGGTGAATACTCAAACAACTACAAAACCATGAAGGAAATACACCCCATTGGGAGAACCACTTGAATCATCTTTCAGGAAGCTAGTGGCAAACAAGATCATAACAATTCGAGACAATCCTCCATACGAACCAAAGGTCAAACCAAATTGGTGGAATGATGATGAGTATTGTGAATCTCACAATAGGAAAGGACATAAAATAGGAAATTGTCATCAGCTGAAGAACATCATACAAGATCTTATTGATAGAGGTGACATTGAGATCGAAGGACATTCATCCAATCAAGAACATGAGATGTTTAAGGAACCATTCCCAAAACATGACAAGGGAAAAGCTAAAGCCATAGATGACCAGACCAACTATACCAGAGCATCCTATAACTATGATTCAATTGTCAATCACATTCCGATGGATAATTATGTCTCTAACATTATCATAAAGGACAAAACGCCTAAAAATTATGCCCAAAGACCTAAAAGTGTCCTAAAAGGAATTAGATCTTCTTCTGAACCTACCTCTGAATGTAATGTGATAACTCATCGACATAAGGTCACTTTGTAAGGTGCTCCAGCTAAAAACACTACTTCCTCATCAACCAAACCTAAGTATGATCTCGTAGAATAGTTAGGGAAGACACCCGCGCTTATCTCCATCCTTGATCTTTTACGCATATCCTCCACGCATAAAGCCATTCTTGACAAAACTTTGAGAGACACTACTATCCCCACTGATCTGAACATGGACCAGTTTTAGGCCATGGTGGGATACCTTTACATTCCACACTCCCTTACATTCATAGAAGCTTACGATGCCTCTGTGAGCCAACCACATAATGCACCTTTACACATTGAAGCCTTACTACACAAGCATCAAATAAAATGAGTCCTGATAGATGGAGGAGCTAGCCTTAATATATTTACTTTGAACACAATAATACAATTGGGATAATCAGATAAAGTTGTGAATGCTACAAACAAAATTACCATCAAGGCATATGATGACAAAGAGCATCCATCCAAAGGCACAGTCACCTTGCGTCTTAGAGTTGGGCCAATTACAAAGGATGTGGTTTGTCAAGTCCTAGACCTCGATCTCACATACAACATATTGCTAGGGCGTCCTTGGATTCATGAGATAAGAGAATTCCCATCTACATACCATCAATGCATTAAGTTTCCTCACAATGGAGTTGAAGTAACAGTTAATGGTGATCCTAATCCATTTATATACTACAATAACTTAAGACCAAAAGCTGAGACAATCATTCTAATTAATAGAGAAGCTATCCCTTCTTCTGCATACATTGACCCGGGATCATTAAAACCTTCAACATCAAAGCAAGGTGAGCTTAAAGGGAAATAGTAGGACAAAGGCATGGGTGAATACACTTTGAATCAAACCATGTGCTTATGACAAGTTATGAGCTCACCAAAATTACACTAAAATGGGATCCTACTATCTTCCAAAAGTGGGGTGAAATGGAAGAAGAAGAAGACTTGTACAAAATGTTTTACAAAGACCCTGAAGATGGTACACAAGATCACATCAGCATACCATGTGAAAAATATGGCAAAGGATTCAAGATCCTACAAAAGTTTAGGTATGATGGCAAAAGTCCTCTTGGCTTAAGAAAAGAAGGTATCACTCAACCTTTGCAACCAGAATTAACATTAAAAAATCAGCGCTCAAAAGGGCTTGGTTTCATCTCTTCTAGGGTAAACATTCACAAATCAAAAGAAGCATTACAAATCATGATGTCCAATGATCAACAAGATAACCGCTATTCCACCAACTCTAATGAATGGGAATGGGGTTCAAACAAATCCTCCAGTGACTATGAACTCACTGAGGTGAACCCACAGAAGAAGAGGAATTCCATAGAAAATTCAAAATTGGTCAAGAAACAACCCCTAAGGATCCCACACAGTCTTTGTCTCTACGTTCTAGGTCGAAATCATGAAGGATGAGAACACCAATTTCGGAATGCATTTTTAGTAATGACAATTTGGACTCGTGCACGATCGAGACAGATGAGGAGAGTGCCAACAATGACCTCGACAACTACCTTGACATACCTAAATATAACTGTAGTTGCACCCTAACACCCACTGACTTCAAAAACATTGAAGGCCTTCCCCTTGTTCACCACTAACTTATTGACTGGGACCATGAAGGACCTGTACAGTTCAAGACATACCAAAACAATGAAGCCTTTATCGACTATCTAGGCATACGAGATGATCTTTCGCTTGGGGACCGTAAGACAAGATACACTATAGAACTCAACAACATGGCATATTTTGGCGAGGGTGTTGGGTCTTCCAGTCGCAAAAATGTAAAAATAAAAACAAATCAAGGGTTTTATGGTGAAAACCACATTGTGGCACTGTCTGACCCCAAAAAAGTAAAAAGAAAGGACGTATCTAAGGGTGAAAACATCTCTGAGCCGCTCAAAGATGGAAGGCTTGATATTCTCCAAAACATCATATGAAGAAAAATCATCTATATTAGTAGAGGAGACCATCAAAACAAACATTGGTACAGAAGAGATTCTACATAACATCTTCTTGGCACAATCTCTGACAAAGAGAGAAAGACCGAAGTTCATAAGTTTCTTCACAAAGTGAAAAACCAATTTTGCATGGTCATATGTCGATATGCCAGGACTAGATCCAAATTTAGTAATGCATCATTTGACAGTTAAACTAGGGATAAAGCCAGTGAAACAAAAATTAAGAAATATGCATCCACAAGTGGTATTATTAGTCAAGGCAGAGCTTGAAAAATTATTGGATGTCAGGTTCATACGCCCAATTGATTATCCTGAATGGATCTCCAACTTGGTACCAGTCAGTAAGTTCAATCGCAGCATCAGAATATGCACAGATTTCAGAGACATCAACAAAGATTGTCCTAAGGATGACTTTCCATTGCCAAACATAGACCTGATCGTAGATCTCATAGCAGGTCATGCAATGTTATCTTTGATGGACGGATTCTCTAGCTACAATCAAATAAAAATTGCATCAAAGGATCAGCACAAAACAACATTTACTTGCCCCTGGGGAACTTTCTGCTAGAATGTCATGCCCTTCAGGCTAAAGAATGCAAGCGCTACATACCAACAAGCCATGACTACTATTTTTCATGATCTCATGCACGTAACTATAGAAGATTATGTTGATGACCTCTTGGGAAAATCAATAGACAGAAATACACATTTGGACATCCTTTTAGTCATTTTTTATCAGCTGGAAAAATACAAAGTAAGCCTAAACCCCCAGAAATGTGTCTTTGGAGTAACCTCCGGGAAGCTCCTTGGATTCATTGTTTCAAAAAGGGATTGAAGTCGATCCAGCAAAAGTCAAAGCGATCCTAGAAATTCCACCACCAAGAAATATCAATCAACTTTGATATTTACAAGGAAGACTCCAGTCCATACGAAGATTCATAGCACAACTTGCAAATTAATGTCATCCTTTTCAGCACTTGCTACACAAAATCATCAAATTCAAATGGGATGATAACTGTCAACAGGCTTTTCAGATACTCAGAGATTATCTTCTGAATCCACCAGTCTTGATGCCACCAGTCCTAAAACAACCCTTGTTACTCTACATATTAGCTACATCAACAGCATTGGGGGCACTCTTAGCACAACAAGATGTTGAGGGTAAAGAAAAGGTAGTATATTGCATCAGTCGTACTTTGGTCAGTTATGACCTAAACTACACACCAATTGAGTCTACGTGCCTCGCTGTGGTTTTTGCTTCGCAAAAATTACAACATTACATGCTAGCTCATAAAACTAAGTTGGTCGCAAGGATTGATCCATTAAATACCTTCTCAATAAGGCGACGCTTACTGGAAGACTAGCCAAATGGGTGATGCTCTTAAGTGAATTCGACATTGAATATGTGGACAAAAAAGCAATAAAGGGACAAGTTATCATAGATCAATTAGCAGATGTGCCCATGATAGATGATACTCCTCTTATTTCATAATTTCCAAATGAATCCATCTTGATGGTATCACACACAAAGCCTTGGCAACTGTACTTTGATGGCTCATACACACAACATGGTGCGGGAGCTGGCATCCTCTTTATCACACCTCAAGGGGATTCCATTCCAAAATCATGTCGATTTTCATTTCCTTGCACTAATAACATAGCAGAATATGAGGCATTAACAACTGGAATACGAATTGTAGTTCATTGGAAGATCCAGGAACTTCATGTTTTTGGGGACTCTCAACTAGTAATTCGTCAAGAAACTGATGGCTACCAAACAAAGGATGAAAAATTAATGCCTTACAAGAAAATGGTAGATGACTTCAAGCAACACTTCATGAAGTTAACCTTTGAGCAGATACCAAGAGAGAAGAATCGAGCCGCAGATGCCATGGCTACTATTGCTTCACTGACTGATCTACCACAAAATGAAACCCGCTATGAGTTCTTGGTGGATAACCTTTCGGTTCCCTCATATGAGATCACGCCTACTAAGATGATATGTATCATTGATCTTGATTCCCAGTTATACGGTTCCATTTTCACATACCTTCATAACAACACCCTTCCTCCTGACTTATCCAACAACCAACATCGCACTTTCATTCGCCAATCTTCCCAATACATCATTTTAGTTGATATCCTATACCGTCAAGGTCTAGATGGCACTCTCCTTAGATGTTTAAAAAGGTACGAAGCTCAGATTGCGTTAGGAAAAGTTCATGAAGGGATATGTGGTCCACATTCTAGTGGTCCTACCTTAGCCAAGAAACTCATCAGGACTGGATACTACTGGCCCAACATGGAAAAAGATTCATATTAGTTTGTCAAGAAATGTAAGCAATGTCAAATTCATGGAGACCTTATTCATGCACCAGCACAAGAACTTCAACCAATTGCGACTCCTTGGCCCTTTTGTCAATGGGAACTCAATCTCATAGGCAAGATTCATCCTCCTTCTTCCAATGGCCACAAATTCATTATCACTGCCACAGAGTATTTCACTAAATGGATTGAAGTCGTACCTCTTACACAAGTTACTGGAAAACAGATTGCTACACTCATTCTCAACTATATCATTTGTCGATACGGTAATCCTCTTTCCATCATCACTGACAATGGACATCCCTTCAAAAACCATGATGTTCATGAACTTTGTGATTGCTTCCATATTACTCATCGTTTCTCCACTCCCTATTACCCCCAAGGTAATGGTCAAGCTGAGGCGCCTAATAAAACTATTCTTAAAATCCTCAAAAAGATAATTGATAATGTTGGCCGAGATTGGCATATCCAACTTAATCTTGTACTTTGGGATTATCGCACAAGTGTTCACACACCTACAGGAGCCACACCTTATTCACTTGTCTATGGCACTAAATCTATCTTGCCTATTGAGGTCGATTTACCATCTTTACGAGTCTCTTTGCATAACATTATCAGTGATGAAGACTACAGGGTCTCTCACTTAAAGAACTAGAACTATTGGATGAATGAAGACAAACTACTTTTAATCATCTCAAGGCTTATTAACAATGAATGAGTCGCATTTACAATCACAAGGTAAAGCCTCGCACATTTGAGGTAGGTGACTTAGTTCTCAAAGAAAATCCCAAAAATCAGCAAGACAAAGAGAAGAAGGGAAAGTTTGAACCAAATTGGCTTGGTCCTTACATCATTACAGCAGCCTATGGATCCGGTGCATATCAACTCTCAACCCCAGAGGGTGAACCTCTGGAGGATCCTATCAACAGCATGCACCTTCGCAAGTTTTACACAGCTCTTCAAAGTATCCTAATTCAAAAATACAAAAAAAAAATCCCAAAAAAATCAAAAAATACAAAAATTCAAAACTACAAAAAAAATCATAAACATAAAAAATCATTACTTGGTGAAACCCTGGCAAATAGGTGCCTTGTGACACAAAAAAATTGAAAAAATAAAAAAAAGTAAAGAAAAAAGCATTTCGTCCAACGGTGAAAACCACTTCGGTGGCGCCTTGGGCAAGTACTATGGTGAAAATTGGGTCACCGACGCCATGTGTAGAGACATTGCTCCTCCGTCCTTTAGGATTCCATCTCATCCTTTCACTTTACACACACTCACAACATTTCTATCTGTGGTTAAGGAAAATCCTACGTCTAGTGATGGGTGTGGAACTGAGAGAACCACACGTTCTGAGGAGTACAGTTTCTTCCAATTTTCTTTAGTCTATCTATGCACAATCCATAATAAAGCAACATTTGCATCGCCAAATCTGCAATAAAGTATCAGTTTCATGGATTTAGTCAGTTTTAGATGAGACACAGCAACAACAATGGGCTTCAACAAATCAAATCTTTCGACAGACTTAGACAACATTATGGTTCAGTGCTATTTATCCTTTTGTGAAAGTAAACATTGTGACCACAGTCAAATAAGACTTATAAAAGTGACAAGAGACACTAAACTTGAGGACTACAATGGATGTTGGTGTCGAGTCTTGGTTTTCTTTTGATTTTATCTTTTGGTGACATGTCTTTTAGCTTTTCTAGGATGTCTTTGACTAGAGATTCTATCTCCAGGATGTCTTTGACTAGAAAGGCGAGGATGGCATATCGTCACCTATTTTTTTCTTTATTGTCTATGGATTGTCTCTTAGTAATGCTATGACTTGTCCAAGGATATGAGGACACTGTGAGTCTAGTATTAACTGGGCATTCTTTGTTTGCAACTGTCTGATCTCCATGCAAACGGGTACAACGACTTTCTAGGTCGAACATATGCCTCGATTATCATAACCTATTTTGCCACAATAAAGCTCAATGATGATAATAGCACAAGAAGCTCTTTCACTTCCATATCTTCTATCTTTCATCCCCCTTTCTTGATTGACCTCCATCACCTTTCTTGAGTCTGTGTAGCCCGCTATCACATGACTGAGTATAATGATACACCAAAATCATTTGCATTTCATGTAGTTTGCACCTGCATTACCACATATTAACATTTCATACATACATATAGATATCAAAATTGTACCATATCTTGCACACAACACATGTAAGCACATTTTACATCCTCATCATATTCATTTGCATTTCATACATTCACATTTGAATAACATATAAAACATAAAAGAACACAAAAATATTGCATTCCATCATGTACATATTTGCATTCATATCATAAGCATCACATAGGTACACATGCATTTAGTTACCGTGACGATGAATCATCTCATATATATGTGTGTGTGTGTGTGTGTGTGTGTGTGTGTGTGTGTGTGTGTGTGTGTGTGTGTGTGTGTGTGTGTGTGTGTGTATCAAAATCATAAGTGTCATGATACAACGATTTCAATATCATATGGCTACAATCACCCGAACGTGTCATCATACAAAATGGTACAAAAACTGGTACATAGGGATCCCTCTAAGGCTATGATGAACTCCCTCCCTCGGAGCCGTCTGGCCTCGATGGAGTCTGAGCCATGGAAGGACCCGTCCCAGGATCATCTCTCCTACCCCCTCTATCTGGTGGTGGTGGAGGACCCATGACCCCACCACTCGACACTTGTCTTATGTCTCTCCCTCCAGAGGTCATCCCAATCTGCAATGGTCTCCGGAAGCTCCTAGCCCGTTGATCTGGTGGTACCACTCCATAGTATAGGTCTCACCAGTAGGCTGTCTCCTCCCCTGCCCAAAGAACATAGGCATATCCAGCCCCTGTGTCCTCTGTTTCATGCCCCCCTGCCCTCAGTGCTTCCTCAACCTTTGTATAGCGTTGAATAGCCTGATCCCTCTCCCGCTCAGTATCCCTCAGCTATCTCCTTGGTCTAGTTGTATCCCTCTCTAGATCCTGGATCTCATCTGCCTGTCCCTGGCAAATCTCCCTCAAGGATAGTAGTTCATCCTCCTCCTCTCTCCCCTCACCCTGTCCCTATGGCTGCTCCTGTGACTTCTCCTATCCCTATCCCTGTCTCCATCCCTGTACCTGTCTAGGAACCTGTGTTTCTGGCACCTATAACGACAATCCACCTCTGCCCCTCACTACATGAGCCTATTGAGCCTCTCTCTCCTCTCTTCCATCTCTCCTCTGAACCACTCTCCTCTCTACCACTACACCCCGCCTCTGTCATCGACCTCTACCTCCACCATCTCCACTATCATCTCCATCACCTCCATCATCTCCATCTATCGTCTCCCCTGGATCCGTCAGCAATGGAAATGGATGCTCTGCCCAATATGCAGTGTACTTTGCATCCATCCCTACATCCACCCATATGTCCCAAGGCATGGAAACCATCTCCTGTAGTTGTGTCACTACCTGATCATAAGATAATAATGGGCCCAAATGCACCTGATCCCTCATTGTTTGTGCATACATCCCTGAACCCCATGGCATCCATTGTATCCTGTGGAACTACCTACATACTTTATCTATCAACTATCGCTCAATGATATACGATGTCCGACCAATCAGATACCTACTCCGAAATACATATGGCAGCTCTACTGCATCATCCTCCCACTCCTCATAGTCCTGGTATGGCCTCCATACCACACTGTCTATCTCGTCCATAACTCGGCACCAATAATCTAGCCTCCCAATCTGTGGTTGAGAAGTAATCATATCATACAAATGAACATAGCTATGCCTATGTCCTCTACCCCTGAAGTGTATCAGTCGTGTAAAAGATAGATGCTCATAAGCCCATATGTGCAACAAGGTCACTCTGCATCCTAATCTTGTTGATCCATGATACACAAACTGATGTAGCTCATAGTACAAGTGTGCCAGCAGACACGGACCCCATGCAAACTCGGTGTGCTCAGTTACTAATTTCTCCAGAGTCCTCCCCCATCCCATAGCCAACCCTCATGTTTCCCTATCCGGACAAAGGAACCCACTGATCACTCCTTCCAGTAACATTGGTAGTGATAATCTTGTCTGTGTCATGGTATTCCAAGCCACATGTCCAACCCTCATCTCCAGTCTTGCATCCTGAAACACTCATCTCAGTGCATCCTTGTCTCCGTCTCAATCGTAAGGAACCAACTCCCCATCGATCGGTATCCTCAGTATCCTATTTACAACCTCTAAGGTGATTGTCATCTCACCCATCAGCAAATGAAATGTGCATGTCTCTAAGTGCCATCTCTTAGCTAGCGTAGTCAGCAATCCCATGTTCACCTGAAACTCAGGCACATACAGAATATATCGCAGTCCCATGACCTCAACTGCTACTCTATCCTCGAATGTCAGCTCTGGTCATAAACTCTAAGTCAAAGGGAATCTCTCCCGTGACTCCAGCATTGGCAGGTCCTCTTGTAGTCAAGCAAATCAACTGTGTCAATCCTAGTGGCATTCCCTGTTCATCACAAAGTGTTGATTTTTATCTTAGTGCTTATAGTGGTACTCCTTGTTCATCACAAAGTGTTGCTTCCTATCCTAGTGGTACTCCCTGTTCATCACAAAGTGTTGCTTCCTATCCTAGTGGTACTCCATGTTCATCACAAAGTGTTGCTTTCTATCCTAGTAGCAATCCATGTTCATCACAAAGTGTTGCTTTTCTTTTCGGGCACCTACTTGAGTGTATCCTCTTGAGTAGCTTATACAATTGACAACATATGTTCTATCATAGAATTGTCAATTTCAGCCTAATCCAATTGACAACGTATGTTCTATCACATAATTGTCAATTTCTATGGTACTCCATGTTCATCACAAAGTGCCTTGATCTATCCTATCCTAGGGCCTCTGCTTGAGTGTATCCTCTTAAGTAGTTTCTTGATTGGCAATGTATGTTCTATCACAGAATTGTCAATCCTAGCCCTATCTGCTACCCTAGTCTTACCTAGAGGACCTGTTTGAGTGTATCCTCTCAGTAGCTTATCCAATTGATAGCGTATGTTTATCACAGAACTTTTGATTTGGCCTTGAAGACATAAACGCATAGTCATGACACAAACATGCTTGCATCCTTCCTAAATGTGCTTGCTTTGCACAGATGTGCCTGACACACATAGACGTGCCTCTACTCTGCACAGATGTGCTTGTCCTTCACAAATGTGCCTCCAAGACACAGACGCACTTGCATTGAACACAAACACTACTGGAATCATAGACGTGCCTAGCCTACCCAGACACACCTGGCACCAATGTAGATGTGCCTTAACGTTTTCCCCCCACTTGACATTTTTCTAGATCTACCTAGAGCGCATTTATTGCACTACCTAGCATGTATTTATGACAATAATTAATGCAACAAAGTACAAGGAGGTTTTGTGGTACTTACTGGCTCTCCTGCATCTACTGGCCTCTGAAATTGGCGAACGCGATTGAATCTATGCACCAATGCCATCATTGTTGAATGTTGACTACTCTCTGCTCTCTTTGCACTCTAATCTCTTAGGTGTGTGGATGAAAATGAGGATGTTTCCCCTCGTAGTCTATCTTATAGACTTCCCTAGCCCTAGTCTCCCGAATCAATCTTCTTTATCTCGTGACTCTGTCACTCTATCCTATCCGGTCAATCCATTCTAGCCTTTCTTTCTTATCGAGAGATTGTCTGTGATCTTTTCAGGCATTTTCATCCAATCTCTCAATGGGGCATATCATTCCCATCTTGGGGCAACTTTCTATCAATTCATCTTATCTTCTTTGAAACAACGCAACAAGTTGCATTGTCTCAAAGAGGGGCAAAATGTAGACACCTAAAATTGTCCTATCTAATTAAATAAATATCTTTATTTATTTAATTATTTTAAGCCTAATTCTTCTATTAATTAAATGAATCTTTATTTATTTAATTAATAAATACTTCTATTCATTTATCCTCTTCTAAGTCTTTTTCTCTCATTTAAATAAATACTTTTACTTATTTATATTATCATTTTCCTAAATTAAATAAATATCTTATTTATTTAAATGATCCTACTTCTTCTATTAATTAAATAAATCTTTATTTATTTAATTAATTCATTAACCTTTTCTACCCATGACACATGTCATTCTTCTCTTAATTCCTACACTACCTACCCTCTCATTATTTTCTTATTTTCTCTACCTACCCTCTAATCTTAGCCGACCATTTATCTTTTACACCTCTTAATATTATCTCTCCATTTCTTATAGTGTCTTCTATATAAGGAGATGCTTCCTTCATTGTCAACCCCCAACTACACTTTCAAACTTTCCTATGTGATCAAACCTACTTACAACCACATTTCCGTTCTTTGTTGAGCTCTTGTGCACACATAAATGTGAGAGTTGAAAAATACAACACCACATGAGCCCAAATGATTTCTGCAAGTTAAATAACATGTTACAAGGAGAAGCAAGGAAGAAAATAACAAAAAAACAAATACACAGAAAATATGCTCGAAAGATGAGAGCTCAATATTCACAAAATGTGTAATGTGATAATCCTTAATCTTACAATACAAAGAAAAGAGATCACCTCTAATAGGTCAAGAAACCCTAAAAAGGAAAACCTAGGCTTGCACATAATAATTAATAAAAGAATTAATTATTATGCACCTAAAGTTAGCTTAAGTGTAAAAGAGATAAAGGGAACTTAAATAATTAAACAAATATTGTTTAATTAATCAAGTAAAGACCTGAATACTCTAACAATAAAATATGAGAGCAAATATATCAAGCAAGATCAATGGAGATAGGAAGAATGGAGATCCAAACCCTATTGGACATTGTGATGGTATAATCTTTGTGATTTCATTTGATTTGCACTGTCTTAGGTAATCTTCATATGTTATGGTGGATCTTTGTTGTTGTTAGGCTAGGGTTTTGTGGTTGAATCTATTTCAGTCTTTCAATGTTGTTGTTTTCATTTTTACCATAAACAGTTTGATATCTCTCTTGATATGCATGCTTAGCATTGTAGTTTCTTTCATCTTTCATTTTTCATTGTCACTAACAACACTAATATTTGAATCTTGCGTTTCTTACATCCTTTTCAGCGTGCATCATTTGGTGAACCTGACGTGAATCGAACACACAACCTTCTAATTTGAAAACTAACTTTTTTGTGATTTTCCCATAAAATTGCCACACACAGGTTGCGCTTTAGCACTATTAACACTCATTTTAGCACCTTTAATAGCAGAGGATTTAGTGCTTATGTTCGAGTTTTGGTGCTTTTGTTGGAGAATTAGCGCCTTTGTCTGAGTTATAGCGCTATTGTTGGTTAAATAGCGCTATTGTAAATATTTTAGCACGTTTGCACTCTTTGTCTAATAGAATTTTATTTATGTTTAACAGTTTTAATTAGCGTTTTTGTCCACATGGTAGCACTTTTTTTGTTCTTTTAGCACCTTAGTCAGTTCTTCAGCGCTTTTATATTAAAGTGGGGCTTCTATGTTTACACAGGGTAGTGCTTTTGTAACAGAGAGTTGAAAAATATTGTGTAACAGAAAAAAAATTTAAAATTGGCTTGTAGAAGCCCACCAAAAACCTTCATTTCACTAATTGTTTTCTTTTGTTGTGCGGGTTTGCTAATTTCTTGTTTTGTAGGATTCGAGGAGTTAGGAATTAGGAATTTTATTTCTTTTTCTTTCTAAGCTTTCCTTTTAAAGTTAGATTAAAAAGAATTCACTTTCCTTTTTGGGTTTAAAACAAACCTCATCTTTCATTTTGGACTAAAATCAACATAATTTTTAATTTGGGGCTTAAAAAGAATTTCATTTTGCAAAGTTAAAAAGAACCACAAATCAAACAAACAAATTTTCTTCTTTCTTGCAAGTTAGGGACAAAATTTTCATTTTGGGTTTAAAACAAACAAAACAACTTTCATTTCTTGCAAGGATAAAATTCACAATCAACTTTTTATTTTGCAAGTTAAAAAGAACAAAAAACTTGTCCATTTAGTTTACAAAATCGCTTTTACATTGAGCAACGTGCTTTCAATTTTGTTGACCAGTATTTTCAATTTCCTAGTTAGAAAACAAATTGCCTTGTGAGGTTAAAAATAACACCATGGTTGTTGGAGCAAAATCTCCAAATAGCATATAGATCACATTGCAATAAAACAATTAAAAAGAACAAGTGTTTTCAGTGTTTGGCACATGTGCAAAAATCTATAGAGTGGTCCCATTTTTAACACACACTATCCTCTCCCTTGACTCTCATATTTTTAAGAGAGGCCTGCCAAGAGACACATCACTCTTGGGAACGACCTTGCGCGGTAAATCCTTCGAGCCACCATAGAAATCAAGTGAGAGCGAAAGTTGTAGCCTTGGGTGTAGATGTTCCTATAGTGTAACTTGCTGAAAGAACATATGGGCCCCACCACAAGTTACAAGGCTCTTCAGTGAGTCATTGCAAAATGAACTTACGTCCAAAAACATTGAACATTACTAAACACCTTTTATTATAGAAGCCCACCCATTCTATTGATTGATGATATTTGTGAAAAGTTTAGTGCAAGAGCATAGATGGTTTTTCTCCCAAGATACTCACCATACATATTTCCTTGAGTAGAAACATGGCTTTTTGAAAAGCTACGTGTAGCTAGATGAAAGTGGTGAGTCCCCCATCATAGGGATCATCTATATGTTATGCTCGTGCAAGACTTAGTATATCACATCCTTACCTGCCACGACAGGATTCATAAGGTATGTAGTACCAAAGTTGAAGAAATATCAAGATGTGCGCTAAAAATAGCACAACTGGCTATTGACCTTAGGGATAAAAAGTGTGTTTGAGTTGTCTTCATCTTGTGTTAGACCAGTAACAATTTGGGCTGACTTCAGGCTTTGGGAAACATGAAATACATTTGTAAAAAGGGTCAAAAAGTTCATGATTGGGTTGATTTAGACCCACACCTATTTTTGCCTTTTGTTGAAAAGGGGCAAGGTTGTTGTGCTTGTGTGCTTGTTGTGTTTTCTTGTCAAAGAAATTTAAAATAATTTTAAACCAAGTATCCATCCAACAAATTTACAACCAACATTGATAAACAAAACAAACATCAACAAGTGAAACAAAGTATCAGTTTGTATGACAATCACTCACATCTTGAGAAAAAGGAATCTTCATCAAAAGACCACATTGAAAAAGAGACAATTAGGTTCAAAAGCCCTAATCAAAAGAAGGAAGTTTTTCTATATCAATAGACAAATTTTTCTCTCACACAGAGCCTTCTTGCGCCATATGCACTTGTATCTTTGAGCTTTTACTCAGTATAGAGCTTTGGATTATCACAAAAACAATGGGGGCAAGATCAATCATGCTTTCTTTACAAAAATTTGTATCACATATAATGAAGCTTGAGGGGAACCACGAACCCCTAAGAGAGAGGAAGAAGTAGAAACCCCCTTTGTGACAGAAAGTTTTTATTGAGGTGCATATTCTATCCACTTTCACCTTCACACATCACAAAACCATTCAATTCTCAAAACACAAAAAAGTCTTGTCCTGAGTTCTTTTAAATATTGCTTGAATCAAACCAACAAATCACTTTTAGGGTGTCTCTACATCTAGGATCAATCATCGTAAGAGGCATTTCTACACAGGTTAAAACTAGTTTATGGGTGCATCCTCTCATTTCTAGGTAGCTTGGTTTGTAACACATCTCAAACCTTGCTATACCTCATCACATCAAAATTGTTGAAAAACACAAGATCAATTCACAAAGAACTTTGCTAACATCCAACCTTTAGTGTTAGAGATCCATCTTCCAACAAACATTTCACAAAAACTTATCTTTCATAAAACATTTCATCACCACCTCATAATCACTTTCACCAACCTCAAACTTTCAAGAACATGGCTCACACAAGATCAATGAGAAATTGACAACCAAAGTTTGAAGAGGAGGAAGAAAACCTCAATGATTTCCATGAGGTCATTGGAGGAGGCGCAAATGATGAAGAGCACAACACAATCCCAAATTCAATAGCCTCTTTGACGAAATCCTTAGAAACAATGCAGATGCTCATTTTCTAAGACTTGATCAAGAGGGTGCCAAACTACCCTTTGACTTTGATACTACACAAATACGGAAAACATCTGAGTAGCATAGTTGTAACAATGGTGGAAGAGGTAGAGATTACTTCTGCTATGACCTTAATCATCAAGGGAATCCTCCACCTCCTCCTCCTTCAAAAATAGACATGTTGATACAACAAGTAGAAAATATCTCTCAACAACTCAATAGTGGTGTGAAGACTACCCGGTTTTCACTTAATGATATTTTTCCCTATCCTTTTGATAGGAACATGCGTATGCCACCTTTTCCACAAGGGTTTGAAACACAAAAATTTGAAAAGTACAGGGGCAAAGGAGACCCTAAAGATCATGTACGATAATTTCACTCATCTTGTTTAGAGGTGACCTATGAGGACACATATCTAATGCGCCTTTTTCCTCAAAGTTTGGGAGGCACAACTACACAATGGTTTTCACGATTACCAAGTGGAATTATAAAATTTGAGGAACTAGTCCAAAATTTCATCACTCATTATGCACATAACATAGAACGAGATGTTACCATGGCAGATTTATGCAACACCAAACAAAAACCAGGTGAGTTGTTCTCAACTTTCCTACAACAGTGGAGGCAACTGTCTAGCACACATTCTCTTCATTTGCCTGAGCAAGAACTAGTGGAAATATTCATTTCCAACTTAAATGATGAGATGGAATTCCATTCAGACATGAAGGGTACATAATCCTTTGAAGATATGATCACTCAAGGACTAAAATGTGAAAGAGCCCTTATCAAAAAGGGACTTATCAAAATCTACAATGAACCCAAAGATGGCCCTTGTCCACGTTATAATAGTGATAAACCAATTTTTTGGAACAAAAATAAGAACATTGTCAATGACGAGATAGTAGATGCACAAACAGTAAAAATTTCATAGCCTATGGTCAGGTTTGCAGGACAAAATCCCCCTCCTAAAAACAACACCATCACTAATCCACAAAATCAAGGTTGCAATGTGCCACAAGAAGAACCAAAACAAAGGCAGTAAAACTACAAACCAAAACGCATGTACACACCCTTAGGGGAACCCATCAAAACAATCTTGCGTCAATTGGTCTCTTCCAATCTTGTGACCTTACCGAAAACCTCTAACTATGAGCCTCAGGTCAAGCCTCCATGGTGGAGAGATAATGAACATTGTGAATTTCACCAAGGAAGAGGACATAAAATGAGCAATTATCATCAACTGAAAGATCTTGCTCAAGATCTTATTGACAGAGGAGAAATTGAAATAGAAGGACATGACCCTAAAAAATCTAATGATGATCATTTAATGTTCAAGAATCCACTTCCATCGCATGATCAAAGGGGTCCTTCCACCTCAAGGCAAAACATAGATACTACAATTAATTATACACAAGCTACATATAATTATACTATGAATCACCTCTATGACGCTAATGAACAAGTTGAAACTCTCACCATCAAAGACCCAAATTTTGCATGCAACATTGTTACATGTCGTAGCAAGATTACCATTCGAGCGGCGCCACAAGGAACGACACCCCTGCCCAAGCAATATAATCTTTTGGAGTAATTGGATAAAACGCCTGCACTCATTTCATTTCCTTATTAGAGATTTTGTGTTGATCACCCTCACACAAAACAATCTTGGATCAAGCTCTCCAAGAAGTGTCAGTCCCTGCTAACCTCAACACAGATCAATTTCAAGTCATGGCTGGTAGTCTCAAGTCATCACCATGCCTCACTTTTTCTGAAAGTGACAATGCTTCCTTTCAACAACCACATAATGCATCCCTTCACATTGAAGGATTTGTAAACCAACATAGAATCAAGCAAGTCTTGATTGACAATGGAGCCGGCTTGAATATATGCACCTTGCAGTTGGTCATAGCACTGGGTTATGTCGTAGAATCAGTGGATACCAACAAAAAGATAACCATTAAAGCCTATGATGATGCAGAGCATTCTTCCAGAGGAGCTGTTGTATTACCTATCAGAGTGGGGCCAGTGGTGAAGCATATCATCTGCCAAGTTCGAGACCTTCCTTTGCCATATAATCTCTTGTTAGGAAGACCTTGGATACATTCCATGCAAGTCATTCCATCCACCTATCACCAATGTATCAAATTTCCCCATAACGGTGTAGAAATCACAATCCTTGGTGATGCAAATCCATTTGCGTATTGTAACAATATTAACCATCAACCAGAGATCACCATACCTAACAATGGAGAAGCTATCCCTTCCACATCATATGTTAATCCAGCCTCTCTTTCTAGTTCAATCACCCCTATACCAAAGCAAAAGAAGTTGAAAATGAAAATGGCTGAGGAAGGTCCCGGGGAATATAATCTAAGCCATCTCTTTTGTTTTGGCTAATTACTCACCTCCCCTAAAACTCATGGCAAACCTCAAAAGTCTCTTTAAATATCACTGGCCAAGTGAGCATGCACTTTGGTACAATTCATCCATGGTAAGAGTCAGGAGGAGGAAACCATGGATGAGGACCTGGTAGAATGGATCTACAAGGACCCTATCAACAAAGAAAGCCCAAAGGCTAAGCTTCCCACTGATAGATATGGAAAAATCCTCACTATCATGCAAAGAATGGTCTATGATGGCCAGAGTGCTTTAGGACATTGCAAACAAGGATGACATGAGCCCTTGCAACCTGAGTTGAAACCCAAAGATAAACTGGAGTAGTTTTTCAAAAGGAATCTCTTCCTAAGCTTAGATTCAAAGGAAACCTAGCAAACCCGTGTATCAACCAGTTACTCCAAAGAGGCCATCCTTGATTATCTCTACGGCACCAACTACACCAACAAAACCGATAATCCCATCAGTAGCACCAACCGCACCCACAAAACTGAAATCCCATTAGTAGAATTAAAGCCATCAATGGCATCAACAACACCAATAATCCCATCAGTAGCATCAGTAGCACCAACCGCACCCAAAAAACTGATAATCCCATCAATCGCATCAAAGCCATCAGTAGCATCAACAACACCAATAAACCCATCAATAGATTCAGTAGCACCAACTGTACCAACAACAACATCAACAACACCAATAACCCCATCAGCAACACCAGCAATCCCACCACCAAAAATGCACAAACCCGTGACCAATATACTCTTCAATTCAAAAGACATCCCAACATGGTACGCTAATCGAATGTTAGAGAGTGATTCAGAGATAGAATCGCATGAGTGGGAATGGGATTCAGTGAATCTAAATACTTCAGACAAGGAAGACACATCACCTCCACCACCTCATAAAGATATCCCAGTTTATGGAGAGGCATGGATTAAAACCTTTTGGATTCCTGAGAAAGAAGCAACTTCCACAGGCCCTACGTCAAATCCTACACAAGAATCTGACAAGGAGAGTACCATCAACAAACTTCACTCATCTATATTAACCCTCACTGAAGCCTCCTCTGAACTCAACTTAATCGATGAGGTCATGCATATCATCCACCCCAAACTCATCGACTGGAACCAGCCAAGTCTCCCATGTCTTGATCACTTCCAAAATGATGAGGCGCTCATCAACTTTTTAGAAATACAGGATAACATACCAAGTGGGGATCATAAATTTGGGTTTTCCATTGAACTTAACAGTGCATCGTACTTTGGGCAGATGCCAAACCTTTCAGCTACAAAAAAACATCACAATAAAACATGGATCTTCTAGTGAAAATCACACAGTGGCACTTGTTGATCCCAAAAAAGTAAAAATAAAGAGTGTATCCAAACGTGAAAACCTCTCCGAGGTGCCTGCGGATGAAAGGTTTGACGTCCTCCCCTCTAGTACAAATCGGGAGAGATTGATGATCCTAATCAAAGAAACAAAAGAATTCAATGTGGGGACCCTTGAGACTCCTCACCGAATACATTTGACATCTCTATTAACTCCAAAGGAACAACCAAAATTTGTGGAATTCTTCCAGAAGCATCAAATCAACTTCCCATGGTCTTATGCAGGCATGCCTGGCTTAGATCCTGATTTAGTCATGCATCACCTAACTATGGCAGAAGGAGCTAAACCAGTCAAACAAAAGCTTAGAAAGATGCACCTACAGATTTTTGTTCTTGTCAAAGCGGAACTCAAAAAGCTCTTGGATGTTGGTTTCATTAGACTAATCAATTATGCAGATTGGATCTCCAATATTGTACCTATTGGTAAACCTAATGGGGGCATCTATATATGTAAAAACTTCAGAGATTTCAACAAGGAATTCCCTAAAGATGGCTTCCCCTTACCAAACATCGACATGATTGTTGATCTAACAGCGGGTCATGCAATGCTTTCTCTTATGGATGTCTTTTCAGGGTACAACTAGGTCAAAATTGCTCCAAAAGATCAACATAAAACTTCTTTCACATGCCCATGGGGAACTTACTGTTGGAATGTGATGCCATTTGGTCTGAACAATACAGGGGCAACCGATCAAAGAGCTATGACTACCATCTTTCACTATATGATGCACACCATAATGGAAGATTATGTCGATGATTTACTAGCTAAATCATTAACAAGAGAGGGTCATCTAGCAATATTGAGCCAAATATTTGACAAATTAGAGCAATATCATGTTCGTCTCAATCTAAAGAAATGTGTCTTTCGGGTAACCTCTGGGAAGCTCTTAGGATACATTGTCTCAAGCAAAGGCATTGAAGTAGATCTGGTGAAAGTCAAAGAAATCATGGACATGCCACCTCCAAAGAACATCAGTCTGTTAAAGACACTACAAGGGTGGCTATAATCAATTTGGAGATTCATTTCACAATTGGCTGATAAGTGTCATCCCTTCATGCATCTGTTACACAAGAATATCCGCTTTCAATGAGATACAAAGTGCTAGCAAGCATTCCAAATGCTTAATGTAAACCTGATTAATACAACATTGTTGATTCCACTATATCCAAGAAGATCTCTATTGCTATATATTTCTACTAAAAATACGGTATTAGGAGTACTGCTGGCACAACACAATGCAGAAGGAAAAGAATGTGTTGTATACTATATCTCTCACACATTGGTAGGCTTTGAACTCAATTACACACCTATTGAGCAAGCTTTCCTAGCAGTTATCTTGGTAGCCACCAAATTGAGGCAATACATGTTAACACACAAGATACAACTCATTGCCAAAATAGATCCACTCAAATACCTACTCAACAAGGCAACATTGACAGGCTGCTTGGCCAAATGGGTTATGATCTTGAGTGAATTTGATATAGAGTATGTGGATTGTGAGGCTATCAAGGGGTAGGTTATTGCAGATCAGTTGACTAATGCACCCCTCGCAGGTGACCATCATCTTGTTTCCAATTTTCCAGATGAAAAGATCTTCATGCTCATAGCTACACAACCTTGGAAACTATATTTTGATGGCTCATATACTATACATGGCTCGATGGCAGGTATTCTTTTTATCACACCTCAAGGTGACAGCATCCCAAAATCATATAGGCTCACTTTCCCATCCACCAATAATATAGCAGAATATGAGGCCTTGATCACAGGGCTCAGATTGGCTATACAATGGCATCTAAAAGAGCTACAGGTATATGGTGATTCTTAGCTAGTCATCTGACAAGTCACCGATGAGTACAAAACTAAGGATGATAAGCTCATGCCATATAAAAGGATGGTGGATAGTTACAAAGAATCATTTACAACTATCACATTTGAGCAAGTACCCAGATATCAGAATCAAGTTGCCGACGCAATGGCTATAATTGCATCTTTCCAGTATCTTCCACAAAATTCAACACGCTACGAGTTCTTGGTAGAACAGCTTTGGATCCCCACCTATGATATCCCTAAAACTGAAATGATATGTCGCCTTGTTGGTTCTAAATCCCCATGGTATGATGAGTTCTTCACTTACCTCCGCGATCACACACTTCCTCCCAACCAATCAAATAACCAACAAAAAACCTTCATCCGCTAAACTGCTCGATACACCATCATTGTCGAAACCCTATACAGGTGAAGTCTTAATGGTACTCTCCTTTGATGTTTAGAACAAGATGAGATAACAAAGGCCTTGGAAGAGGTACATGAAGGAATTTATGGGACTCACTCAAGCGGTCCTTTTCTAGCAAATAAAATCATGCGTGTTGGATATTATTGGCCCTCCATGGAAAAAGACTCCTACTATTTTTTTAGAAAGTGCAAGAAGTGCCAAGTTCACAGAGACTTCATAAATGCCCTAGCACAAGAATTGCAACCAATCGTAACACCATGGCCCTTTTGTCAATGGGGACTTGACCTTGTGGGTAAAATCCATCCATCTTCATCCAACAACCATAAATTTATCATTACTGCCACTGAATACTTCACAAAGTGGATCGAATTTGTTCCACTTACCCAAGTCACCGGCAAGCAGATCACCTCATTCATCCTTAATTACATCATCTGCCGGTATGGTGTACCCATGTCCATCATCACATATAACAAGCTTCCTTTCAAAAATCGGGATGTACATGAACTTTGTGAGAAGTTTCACATCCAACACCGCTTTTCCACCCCATATTACCCAAAAGGCAATGGTCAAGATGAAGCATCAAACAAGAATATATTGAGGATCCTTAAAAAGATAGTCAATAATGTTGGTCGTGATTGGCACATTCGCTTAAATCCAGCACTATGGGTGTACCAGACTAGAATTTGAGCCCCTACAGGCGCAACTCCCTACTCACTAGTTTATGGAGCAGAATCCATCCCACCTATTGAGGTTGAAATACCATCTCTATGGGTCTCTTTGAACAATCTGATAGATGATGAAGCATACCGAGTCTCACGTGTTCAGGACTTGGAACTGTTTGATGAAAGACAACAAGCTGCATACAACCACCTAAAATCCTATCAGCAACGTATGAGCAGAAGCTACAATCATCCGGTTAAACCTCGTATATTTGAGGTAGATGATCTTGTTATCAGGGAAAATCCTTGCCACCAACCAAACAGAGAACATCAGGGCAAGTTTGAATCCTACTGACTAGGTCCATATGTTATCACTGTCGTCTTCGGGTCTGGGGCATATCAATTGGTGACTTTAGAAGGAGAACCACTAGCAAATCCAATCAACAACATGCACCTCAAACAGTTTCATACATAAGTTGTGAAGCAGCATCAGGCTCCTCCAATATATCAGAAAATACCAAAAACATTCAGAAAAATGTCCTAGAGAAGATACAAAAAAAAAAAAAAGAAGATCAAGAAAATAGTAAAGAAAAATCATTCATCCAAATGGTGAAAACCACTATGGTGGCACCTTGGGTAAGTATGATGGTGAAAACTTGGCAAACACGCGCCTTTTGTAAAGGCTATGGCTCCATTGTCTTTCAGAATCGTTGTGATCACATCCATTCATCTATCATTCAAACCATAAATTGTTGTTGATTTGCAATCATGGTTAGTACTTCATGTGTCCTGCATCCCGCTTTCATAGCGACATCTAAACTAGGGGCAATGCTCTTAACCTATTGATGGAAGTGGACTCTACATTACTTGTGATTCATTGAGTTCCTCATTCAAAATTGGCTAGAAATATACCAAAAACATTCGTAAAAACTCAAAATACCAAAAACATTCAAAAACACTCACAACATCTAAAAACATGTCAAAAACATCAAAAATCAATCAAAAACATTATAACGCATATAATATTCTTTGTACATATGCATCACAACAAACACCAAACAAACGTTTTTGAGCTACTTAAACGATGATCACTTATCAAATCAACCAACCAATCAAAACATCCACACACAACTATCATCACAGGGATGCATCCTTCCTCACAGACAAGACATGGTACCATTTTCTTTGACAAGAAAATTATGTTTAGCTGAGAAGCACTTGGTCGATTTGTTATTTATTTATTTATTCATATCAGGTTCCTACCCTACTCCAGGATATCCACAAGTGATTAAAGTAGCCGGGATGGCTCATGATATGGTTTTTTTTGGTTTTTTGTTTGTTGTCTGCAGATTGATCCAATGACGTTCTGGGGCATGCATTAATGGTGTCTATGTGGAAAGTTCACTAAGCTACATGATTCTATGCAAAATACAGTCATATATCACAATGCCTTACTGACTACGGCGTATACCTCGACCATTTGCGCATGAACCAGAATGGAGGATAAATTTTCCTTGTCTGCGATACTTGCTTACGAGTGAAATGCTCAAACTCGGTTCATGCTACCTCGGCCAAGAATGATACTACCATACTCGATGATGAAAATAAAGCACTGTAATAATCTATGGATCATCATTTCATCTCATCTATATATATTGTATTCTGTTGCATTCCATCCATCCATACATCCATATCGTTGCATATCATTCATACATAGTCATGACAATGGATACTTTTTTTTTGCTCCTCTTACATAAGAATTGATCCTAGGTCCTACATACCTTCTATCTAACATTGAATCCCCCCCTAACCCTCCCCATCTAGGTCATCATCATAATCCCTTCATCGGTTCCCATCAACCCAATCAAGCCAGTTACTTTTTCTACACAGGTACATCGACTCACGCACACCTAGACTATCAATAGATACTTTTTGATCAAGTATCTTCAGATCTCAATAGGTAATCAATTATGGCAGACCTAGACTACAACAGGAATTTACATCAATTGTCTAGTCTCAACGGGGCTGCCATAATTCATCACAACCCACCTACAACGCAAAAAATATCAATTGATCAACCAATCAAACATAATCAAAATAGACAATTACCTCAATTGTCTAAGTCTCAATGAGTATTTTTCTTCAGATACCTTGACTTCATCAGGCAATTCCAGCAATTGTCGAAGTCACAACAAGTCACTTTGATTCACTTACTCAGACTTTATCATGTCCAAGCGAACAACTAACATCAACTGTCACGCTTTGACTCAACCGGGGCAATTTAACCCATTGCACCAGATTGTCTAACCAATTTTGATCAGTTGTATAGCATCAATCAAAAGCACACACTACATTTGCACTGTATCTCTTGCATGACCTAAGGGTATTCACTAGCTTGTCCTTTCTCTATTTTAACTCTGATTTCTTCCATTCTTTCACCATTCTTTCTAATTTCTTCTATTCTAGCTCTCCTCAATTTTTTTCTCTTTTTCGAGAGATCGCCTTATTTTTCAAAAAAAATTGGCCCATCTCTCAAGGGGGCATACCACCCACTACATTAACATTTATGGGGCATATTTCTTCACACCTATTTTTCTTTCTTTGAAATGACGCGATAAACCATACCGTCTCAAAGAGGGGCAAATGTAGTCACATAAATCTGTCCACTTAATTAAACGAATATTTACTATTTATTTGATTATTTAACCATCAACAATTAGTTAATTAAATTAATATTTAATTAATTCATCCTCAAACTCTTCTCCTACTAATTAAATAAATTATTTAATTTATTTAAATTAATTCATTAAGCCACACTCTAAATCAATTAAATGAATAAAGTACATTTATTTGATTTAACATTTAAAACAACAGTTAGACAAAGCTCCCCAAGCGAAACTGCGACACATCCAACGTTGAACACAAGATCAATTTGTCAACCATCAAACTATCACATGTCAGTCTAAGCACATCACACACATATCAATGGATGATATCTTTTGACTAATGATTTTAACACTTTGGTTCAACTTTTCTATCTTGATTTTCGCTATCATGTTTTCAGAGTGACTCCAAGATGTCTTTGATTAGAGGAACAAGGAAGGAACATGATAACTCTAACACCCCCCCTTAAGATGAACTTAGGGAGTAGCTAAAAACAACTAAGGACTAAGAAATGCATGAAAGTAACAATGGGTCCTGACAACTAGGCCTGATGAGGTACCCAAGTACAAAAGATCTTTCCCAACTAGAGAAAAGGAGAAAACCTCATGGGAAAAACTCCTCTCCTAAAGAGAGAAATACAAGTGAAGGGATTAAGAAGCCTCCAAAAAAGAGAATGTCCCAGAAAAAGGAACAAAGGATGAACATGAAGAACACCACTGAAGCATGAAGCTGCAAACACTATCGAAGAATAACTGTCGATCTGAAGAACCTGCTCTGAAATAGAAGATGATCACTTCCCAAGTATAACAACAGTAGTTTCGCTTGGCCTGATGAGGCACCCAAGTACAAAAGATACCTTGTCTTCATCGGGCAATTCTAGCAATTATCTAAGTCACAATAGGTCACTTTGATTCACTTACTTAGACTTTATCCTGTCCAAGTGAACAACTGACATCAACAGTCACGCTCTGACTCAACCGGGGCAATTTAACCCATTGCACCAGATTGTCTAACCAATTTTGATCAATTGTATAGCATCAATCAAAAGCACACACTACATTTGCACTGTATCTCTTACATGACCTAAGGGTACTCACTGGCTTGTCCTTTCTCCATTTTAACTCCGATTTCTTTCATTCTTTCACCATTCTTTCTAATTTATTCTATTCTAGCTCTCCTCAACTTCTTTCTTTTTTTTGAGAGATCGCCCAATTTTTTGAAAGTTTTCGGCCCATCTCTCGAGGGGGCATACCACCCACTAAATTAACATTTATCGGGCATATTTCTTCACACCTTATTTTATTTCTTTGAAACGACGCGATAAACCATACCGTCTCAAAAATGGGCAAATGTAGTCACATAAATTTGTCCACTTAATTAAATGAATATTTACTATTTATTTGATTATTTAACCATCAATAATCAATTAATTAAATTAATATTTAATTAATTCATCCTCAAACTCTTCTCCTATTAATTAAATAAATTATTCAATTTATTTAAATTAATTCATTAAGCCACACTCTAAATCAATTAAATGAATAAAGCACATTTATTTGATTTAACCCCCTTTCCTCACTTAAATAAATAATAAAATATTTATTTAAATCCCTAAACTACCCCCCCCCCCCCCCCACTTGCATTCTCCTATAAATGCAAGTTGCACCTATTTGGTTGAAATAAAGTAATTTTATTTTAATTAAAATCCTATTTTCTCTCACCCACCAAATCCACTAGACTCTTCTAACCCATTCTGGATTCTTCTAAACCATTCTTAATTAGCCTAATCACCCTCCCTAATTATTGTCACATTCCTAAGCAACTTGAAGTCACTTCTCAAAGCCTCAAATTCTTTGAAAAGAATTAAAAGCTTTATGTCTTCAACAAGTTAACCCCTAAAAGTCTTACAAACCATTAATGGTTCTTACATAACCATTTATAGCTTTTACATAGCCATTAATAGTTAAACTAAACTCACCCACATGGTTAGAGACTTCCCCTCTAACTCAACCCTCATTTAACTCATGGGTCTCTTCAAGCATTCATTACTTTGACCATGCTTATCCCCACTAACACTTGCACAAGAGTTTATTCATTGGATAAAGGCTTTATTCATTCAACTCAAGCCTAACCTTACCTCCTAAGGTAACCTTCATGTCATCTCAAGCATTTAATGCTTCTTCCCTCTCCTCTCAAGCCATCTCATGTTGGCATTTGTCATCTTGGGATTGGGTTGAAAGCCCCCACATGGATCATAAACCCATCAATCCTTACCCTTGTTGAGATTACTCAATCTCAACCTTTCATTGCTCTATTTTTCCTATAAATAGAGCCCATTCCTTCTTAATCCAGAATCTAGAAATCCTTATGCATCAAACTTATACCAATTTTAAGAGAGCGTTTTAGAAGCACTTTTCTTTGTTATTTTGGATAAAATTAACATAGATTAATTAGGTGATTTATCATATTTAGCTTGCTTGCATTTGCATAATTAGTCATTTTCATAATCTTGAATCTCCATAAGACATCCATAATAGTGCAAAAAGTTGAGGGCTACACTCATGTGGAACTTGGAGAGGAGAAGAAACAAGGGAGGAGCATTTATGAGCATGTTGGAGAGCATTTGGGAGGGTTTTGTGTCTTTCCTCCATTTTTGTGTGCTTTCCATAATCTATTTGATATCTTTCTTGATATGCATGCTTAGGATTGTAGTTTCTTTCATCTTTCATTTTTTATTATCACTAACAACACTAGTGTTTGAATCTTGTGTTTCTTGCATCCTTTTCAGCGTGCATCACCTTTTATTTAGGGTAAAGAAAACCTTAAAATTTCTATGAAGGCATTCATTTTACATATTTCTAACTTGCTTTGCTCTGCTTTTGTTTTGGTGCCACCACTCTTGATAATTGGTAGGGTTTTCAGAAGAGTTTGAAAGCCACATTCAGGCCGCTATGATTATCTAGTAGTTTGAAGGTTTTTCTGAGGAATCCTAGAGTGGAAGTCTTTTGTAGGTCGAAGCCGAGCCTGGTAAGTTTTTTCACTGTGAATGATAATATTTTCTAATAAAGCTGATTTTGTGAAATCTCTATCACTTATGTTTAAAAAAATTGGAAATTACCAAAATAGTGCTTTCAAAGGCTAAATTATGTAGTTGGTTGTTGTTATATTTGAATTCTTGATAGTAAACAGATTGGGTCCATTACCGTTCTTCATTTATAGACTTGATGTACTCTTGACTATGATTTGAGGCTGCAATAAAAAATTTATACTATCATTTATCATTAATTTGTGATCTCCATGCTTTGATCATTATACATCTTGATGGTTTTGTGTATTGTCATAGACTATCATAGTCTGACTAAGGGCTATCACTGTTTAGATTGCCAACAAATTGAGTACTAAAGGAATCGTCATTCTATCATTGTGCTTTTTTATCATTGCTAATCCTTTACTATTATCGTTGTTTTATCTTTTGTCCTCGAGGAACAACTACAGAGCTTCTTTTTTCTTTGTATATACTTTACAGAGCTTCTTTTTTCTTTGTATATACTTCTCAAGGTCTGAGTCCTATTGTCATTGATCCAAATTGATTGTTTTTGTGACCTTCATGAAATCCTCAATTTGTTGCAAATAAGGACTACTCTAATAATGGGAAATATTGTCTTAACTTTGACTCTCATGCTTTAGGCCTGAAAACAAACCTAAGGCTCAAAAACACCAACCTTCATTATTGATTCTTTTTCATTTCTATGGCTATCATTACACATAGTGATTGCACTACTATATCTTGATCTTTGAATTTTTGTGATAGGTATTTGCTAGGGTTTGATCTGTGTTAGATCCTAGGCTTTTATCATGGAATTTTCTTTCAAACCACTATCATAATGACTGGTTAGTGACTTTTGACAGTGGTATTCACTAATTGAGAGTCCTTTGAATCCAAATAACAACCCTTGTTTGATGCTATGATTGTAATTATCTTTCGTTTCTTGTCTTTGACAGTTAAGACTGTCACTTTTGATCATGCTCGAGCTGCTAATAGAGTTGCCCTTGTGGGGTGTGCTCATTATTTGTCATGGCAAACTTTCCAGACATTCTTATTTCATGCATATTGATTATTTACTTCTCCCTTTTCTTTAAGTTCTAATGTCATTTTATCATCTCTTGGTCCTTTATGACTGTGAAAGCCGATTGTCTCTCTATCTTTTGAGAACTCAAAGTCATGATATGTGACAGTGAACCAGCCATTGCTCTTTCACATATTCATTGTTTCAATATACCTTAATTATCACTACTGAAGATCACTTTGTGTTGAGACTCCTTTCAGCTATAGATGCAAAACCCATCAACTGGGACTATCTTTGTTGGCATTATGATGCATTTTGTATGACCGGTGAAATGGTTGTCATTGTTGGAAACAACATCTTCTAAGTCTCTAAAGTCCATTGGTAAAGGAGTAAAGGGTAAATAGTGAAGAACAACAGTCTGTATTCCTATCAATAGTGAGTAGACCGGTATACAAGGGTTAACTGACTAAATAGAAAGTAGACCGATATACAGAAGGTAACCGGTTAGGCGGAACTGGACCGATACATAGGCGGGCTAATTAGAAAGTAGACCGGTATACAGAAGGTAAATGGTTAGGCAGAATTGGATCGGTACATAGGCGACAACCAACATCACAAGAGTCTCAATCGATAGACTTAGAAAAATCCAGTTGAACCAACAATCTTCCCTATTCAACCGGCAATATTTTCGGCATGAATGGTTGTCTTGACCGATATTCTCGAAATATTTTTTGGAGAGCAATTTGAGGTGCGATAACATATTTTTGAATCTGATTTTTGGAGGGAAATTTACTACCAGAACTAAAGGCTAATATATTCACATCTTTCATTCTAATTATGATGATTGGTAGTATGAGAAAAAGATCTGTGTGAATGTTAATAGGGTGGACAAAATAGAGTACAGTAGATAGAGGTATGAATTGGTGAAGTCGACACCAATCAAAAGAATAGAGCATGCAAAGTGGATCTATGAGACAGAGGTAGTGTCATTAGACAGATCAATCATCTTTGTTGCCTTCTAACAATTGCGGCATTGTAAATCCCTTAACTAGTTCTTTATGTAAAATCTCTTAACCGAGTCACTTCAGATATGAAGTTGTAAAATCCTCTAGCAAGGTGAACTTTAACAGGTTCTAAAGTATTCTTAACCAGATACCAGTCACTTTTAACAGGGTGATGTTCTTAGAAATAACTGGTTGTAAGCTCTTAACAGGGCACTCTTTTTCACTGTAGTAAAAGAGATTGTGGGTTATCCCAACCGTGCTTTTCTCCCTCTAACCAAGGGTTTCCACGTATAATTTCTAGTGGTATGTGATGTTTTATTTGTGCATGCAAATCTCTTTTCTTTGATGTTCTTTTCTTTCATTATTAATATAATGTTTAAGTTAATTTGGAAGGATAGTGTTGGAGTTGAGAAAATACAACACCATAGGAGCCCAAATGATCTCTGCAAGCTGAAAAACCTGTTACAAGGAGAAGCAAGGAAGCAAATCATAGAAGGAACAAAAACACAGGAAAAATATGCTCCAAAAGATGAGAGCTCAATATTCACAAACTGTGTAATGTAAAAAACCTTCTTCTTACAATGAAAAGAATGAACTTAACCTTTAATAGGTCAAGAAACCCTAAAAGGGAAAACCTAGGTTTGCACATAATAATTAATAAAAGAATTAATTATTATGCACCTAAAGTTAGCTTAAGTGTAAAAGAGATAAAGGGAACTTAAATAATTAAACAAATATTATTTAATTAATCAAGTAAATACCCAAATACTCTAACACCCCCCCTTAAGCTAGACTTAGGGAGAAGCTAAAACCTAGAATAGCTACTGAAAGCAATAAAGATGGGTCCCAGCAACAAGGCCTGATCAGGTACCCAAATACAATGAAATCTCTATGAACTGGAGAAATAGAGAAAACCATGTGGGAAAAAACTCTACTCCAAAAAGAGATGGAAAAGATCACCACTAAAGCATGAAGAACCTGCAAACTTTGTCGAAGAATAACTGCTGAGCTGAAGAACCTCCACTGAAATAGAACATGATCAGGTAGAGAAGACTATAATCTGTATGAGTGCCCTCAAATGACACTACTCGAATCAAAAAGCAAACAAGGAAAACAACTAAAATCGAAGATACAGATGGCATGAAAACACCAAAGCCTGAAGAGCTAATCAATTGAACCATGGAAGCATTAGAACCAACAGGACAAACCTCCCCATAATGCTGAAGAGGGAGAGGGACAGGAACACTGAAAAGAACAACCAAGAAGAACTACATGACGAAGAACCAGGAACATCAAAGGTGCTAAGAAAAGTACATGGTGTCGTGGAAGGAACACTCACTTGACACACATCATGAGGTGAATGTCATGGAAGGAACACCCACTTAACAACAGTGGATGGCAAACAAGGCAAACATCAACCCCCTCATGGCACTTTATAAGTAGTGCATGTACAACAAGGCACAAGATATGCAAGATCCCAAGTAAACAATGCATGATGACACTTTATCTCAGTGCGTTTGCATAAATACAATGCTACAATGATAAGAATACTGGAAACAGAAACGTGAACCAAAATAGAGACATCCTACTTAGAGAAGAGATCCTGGGACCTGAAACAACCACGATCTCCACCAGAGTGCTGAAAAGCAAAAAACTGAATAAAATATGCATGGAGCAGAATCTAGAAATAAAACTCAGATGGCTGGAAAGTACACAGCACACGCTTTCAAAAAAATATAAACTTTTCAAAAAATGGAGTTCGAATGCTCATTCTACGTCTCTTGGAGTGCAAAAAAGAGACCTCACTTTGACTGGAAAAAAAACACAGTCAAATAGTAAAATTGGAAAAAAATTACCAACATGACGAGGTCCGGCTCGGAACCATCTTTTCTATGCCTATTCATTTTCAAAAAAATGACTTCGTATGCCCAAGATATGGCCAAAACAACAAATCCCCCCTGAAAGAGGCAAAAAAGGTAGTCTGGTGGCTCTGGCGGACGGAGGTGGTCAGTGAGCAGCACACTGGTGGCGGGATGGTAAGGCTCCGGTGGCGGCCGGGTGGAGATCCGGTGGCTGGCGATTTCCCGGTGGCAGGGTGGTGGAGCTAGGGCAGTCGGTGGGCCGGCCTGAGGTTCCAACGGCAGTGGCGAGCGGAGCAGCTGGGTTGGGTAGCGGGGCCGAGGTGTAGGCGGGATCGCAGGTGCACAGAGGCTGGAGTAGCGGCAGGGCCGGGGACCAACAGACAGTGGGGAGCTGAGCGCGGGCAGTGGGCTGAGCGGCGAGGGCCGGAGAGAGATGTCGACGGGGCCGCAGAGGCCACTGGGGGCGAAGGGAGTTGCCGGCGGGAACCGCAGAGGCCGTCGAGGCTGACAGGTGACCGTACTAACAGGTCCGCTCATCGTACGGCGGCCAGACTATCAACCCGGTACCCTGCGCAATGCAAAACAAACCCCTAAAAAAAATTATTATTTTTTTCTTTTTTTTAATCTTTTTTTTGCAAAAAAAAAACAATCGCCTTTTTTTGATTTTTTTCAACTTTTTTTACAAAAAATCAAATTTCGGACTGCATGCCATAAAAAGGCAAAAAAATATTTTTTTTGAAAAAAAAAAATTCTTGAACTACATGTGAGGGCCGTACGTCCTGGATCTAAGAAAAAAATACTCCTAGAGGTTCAGGAACCAAAATAGGTCAAATTTTATATGACCATAGAGGTTTTTGGGGCTTCTGAGCATGATAGTGAGGTCCGTTTAGGCCCAAAGTGCTCAGAAAAAAAGGCCTATCCCTAGTTGCATAAAAAAAATTCTGAAACCCCAGATCTGCTTCCAATGCAAAAATTCTCAAAACAAGAACAGATAGCTGCAAATCTGAAGCTCTGATACCATGTTAAATTTTCTACACAGCAGAATACAGACCTAGCTAGGAAGTAAGAAACAAAACTTCCAATTTCTTGCAAACAGTTTTTGATCTCCAGAAATTCCATACATCTAATGCATAATTTCTGCTCTTGTGATCTATAAACCAATTGTAATTCATTCAAGTTTTAAAATGGTAATGTAAATTATTTAATTACATTAAAAAAAAAAATTGTTGGAGTCATGTTAACTTCCAACTAAGACTGTTAGCGCAACTACCAAACTCTTTGTTTTTGCAGTGATTTATGGTGAGACTGCTGAGACTACAGTTGCATGCCTATTAGGACAGCAATGCAATAGAATTAGATCTACGCTAATGAAAGAAGGTCTCAATTTTAACTCTGGATTTTCTGAAATTACCCTCATCTCCTCCTTGAATTCAGATCTTATGAGAGTTCTTTATTTGTATAAATCTGCATTTTACAATTGTAATTTGCATAATGAATTAATATAATTTTATTCTCAGCTTTTTTGTTTTTCTTCTTCTTTTCTCTGCAAGTTTTGTTTCTTGCTTTCTAGCTAGATCTGTAGTTTTGTTATGCAAGAAATTCTACATGGTATCAGAGCCTGAGAGCTAGGAGGAAGGACAAATTATTTGCTAGCAAATTTCTGAAGAATGGAAGCTGACGTAACCCTCTGTTCACAGGCCTTGCCATCATCTTCTCATTTGTGACACATCATTTTAGTGGACATGTCTTGTTTCTCCTTTGTCATATTGTGAGGGAGATTTTATACTGTTAGTGTTAATGCTTCTTGTTTTTGTTTCAAGTTTGATCAATTCACTATTGGCACCTGTATTTTTGACTAGCATCTTCTTCTTGCATGGTTGAGTAGTGTCGTTGGGGTCACTCGTGCAGATTCATGTGCCACCTGCATCTTCAAATTTTAGATGTTTTGCCTTTGTTTGTGATCTGATCATTGTTTGAATAGTGACATTGAGGGTACTCATGCAGATTCTTGATCTTGATCATCATCTTGGCTTTTGAGGAGGTTCTTTATTCAACACTATGGCAGCAGTTACCATTTGATAGTTGTCCACACTTTTCTTGTATCTCAAAGGATATTCTTCTGCACTTCATATAGTTGTAATTTTGAAGGGGACTTTTTTCTCTTTCCTCTTTCCTCTTTCTTTTCCTTTCCTTTTCTCCTTAGTTGGAATTAAGGGGGGTTGTTGGAGTCATGTTAACTTCCAACTATGTCTGTTAGCGCAACTACCAAACTCTTTGTTTTTGCAGTGATTTATGGTGAGACTGTTGAGACTGTAGTTGCATGCCTGTTAGGACAGCAATGCACCATGTTGGAGTTGAGAAAATACAACACCATAGAAGCCCAAATGATCTCTGCAAGCTGAAAAACCTGTTACAAGGAGAAGCAAGAAAGCAAATCACAGAAGGAACAAAAACACAGGAAAAATATGCTCCAAAAGATGAGAGCTCAATATTCACAAAATGTGTAATGTAAAAAACCTTCTTCTTACAATGAAAAGAATGAACTTGACCTTTAATAGGTCAAGAAACCCTAAAAGGGAAAACCTAGGTTTGCACATAATAATTAATAAAAGAATTAATTATTATGCACCTAAAGTTAGCTTAAGTGTAAAAGAGATAAAGGGAACTTAAATAATTAAACAAATATTGTTTAATTAATCAAGTAAATACCTGAATACTCTAACAGATAGTTGCAGACCAGTCAGTTTGAAAGTTTGAATTGTGACTAAATTATTTTGATTGATTCACCCCCCCTCTCAATCACCAGTTAATACTAACAATTGGTATCAGATCCTAGGTCCTCTGAAGAAAAGTTTGACAGATTGAGGAAAAAGATCATGGAGGAATACCGATATCAGAAGTAGATTGATGAAGCTAATGAAATGATTGCTCAGTTGAAGGAGAGACTGAGAAAATCACTTTCTAAAAGGAAGGAACTAGCTCTACAACTAAATGAGAGTCAGGACATCATAGATCAACTCTCTGAACAGAGTGGATCTGAAGAAGCAAAAGAAGCAGTCTCAGAACTGATGGAAAAGAATAAGAAGTTGACTGAAGAAATCACATACCGAAAAAGAGAGCATGAAAGTCAGGCCCTGAGAATGACTGAAATACTAGAAGCTAGCGGGATAGCAGATGAACGAAAAAGAGATGTAGAAGAAGTTTTGTCAAAAGCTAAAAAAGCCAAAAGGCTTGCTGAAGAATCCTTAAGAGAAAATGATGCAATCATCATTGAAAAAGATGACGAAATCTAAATTATCACTGAGGAGAATGAAGCCATACATGAGCATCTGCATGACAAAACAGAGAAAAAGGAGAAGATGATGAAAGAGATTGAACAACTCAAAAATGAGTTGAAAGCTGCAAATGAGAAATGAAAAAGATGAGAAAATTTAATGAAAGCTCTGAGAAGATAGATGAACAATTAAAACCTCATAGGAGAACAAAGGAGACAACAGGTCTTGGTTACTCCGATACAGGTCCTATGAAAACTGGAGAATCATCTAACTCCAAAAGGATGAAGGATGATAAAAGGAACAAATCAGAAATGAAACATATGAAGTTTTCTAAATCTTCTTGCAATTATTGTGGTAAACTGGGTCATAAGTCTGATGTCTATAGAAATCAATCGGGGAGTCAAAAGAAGTCTTTCACCTTTGATGGTTATTGCTATAACCATCACAAGTATGGACACACCGCTTATGAGTGTAGATCTCGATCTAGCAGCATGTCTAGTAGAAGAATCTTTAATGGATATTGCTTTACATGCAATAAATATGGACACAAAGCTGAGGAATGCATTTTCAAGACAAAAGCATCAAGATCTCCATCCAAACTAGTTGGCCCTAGTAGAAAGAGTAATCAGTTCAATGCCACCTATTTCACTTGTGGCAATTTTGGTCATGGTGCAGCAAATTGCATAATGAGAATGGGTCAGAGAAATAATGTAGGACCATGGAAGACAACTGGTATGGCATGTTTCAATTTCCATAAGATCAGTCACTTAGCCAAAGAATGCAGGAACCGATCCTATAACCGGTATGAAGATAGGAACCAGTTTGGCAAGAAGAAAGGGAAAAATCACTTGAAATGAAAGAAGACAATTGAAGAGGCGAGGAATGAAATGAAAAAGGCATGGACTAAGAAGGAAGAAAGAAAAGGAGAGAATCATTCTGAAACTAAGTCATCATCCACCGATGATGATAGTTCCTCTTCAAACTAAGCATACTGATGCTCAGGGGGAGCACATATGGTAAAATCATTATTGAATCCCCTCGATTGATATGAGGTTATGTTTATCTGCATAGTTTAGATGCATAAAAATTTGTTTAAAGCTCTTATTTGGTAAATGTTTTGAGAGTTAGTTTAAATGTTGTTTGTGTACTGGTATCAGTAACAAGCAACCGGTAAGAAGTAAATCCATGTACCTTAAGTTGTAAATGGTCAAAACTAGTCGTTGTATTGAAGCACCGATAAACCTTAACGAATAAATAAAGAAATGATAATACATTACATTTACCTTGCTTTCTTGTGAACATTCTTGAGCTCTCATGTGACCTAAGGTGATAAAAATATTGCTAGCACTATTTGTGCGAAGTGATCAAGCAATGTGATAGTGATGATTGGCAACCCTAGAGGAGAAGGTATTCAAACCCTGTTTTTGAAAAAATTGTTTGAAGTTCATCATGGCAGCTTTTTTGTTGACTCCTATGTTGGTTGAAGAAATTAAAGAACCACAACATGAGTTCAAGTTGCATCCAATGAAGGCTGGAGAGATCGACATGACCGGTGTCCTATCATCTGTGCCCTCTAGTGTGTTACTAGTTGAAGATATTTGCTCCTTCATCCATTGCAAGCTTGAAGAACTTGGAGATAAATTCATTCAAAATGAATTGAAAGGGCTCGGTGATCATGATCTATTGAAGGAGGAACATTTGCATCTGAAGACCAAGGGTTTGTCGAATTGTTAGGGTTTCAAGCAGATCTGAAGCAAATATGAACTAACAATTATATGCAGATTTAAATACAAAAGATAAAGAAATAAAAAAGGACACAGATAACATAGAGATTTAATGTGGTTCACCCAGAATGGGTTACGTCCACCATACACAGTCGTCCAATCTTTCTTATTATCCAGCAAAAATAGTACATCAACCTTACAATGCCTTAAGCATCCTAGCTGCTTATAACATGCGTTTTTAGGGCAAAAACAAAGTCGGCCTTTTTAGGGTTTTATTACAATGTTGGTTTTCATCAAAAAAAAAATACCCAAAAAAAAATTTCTTGGGGGTGCCCACTTTTCTCGGGGGCTGCCGCCCATGAACCCCTGCCCGGGGCCCGGCCCGGCCCCAGACCCCGGCGAGGATACATACTGAGTGTACAGTACTTTGTTGATCAGTCCCCACATTTCAACAATCTCCCACTTGGAGACTGATCAGGCTCCACACCAAACAATCTCCCACTTGGAGACTGATACTACACGACACCACTATACATGCAGCATCCGTTGGATAAAACACTAGGACTCAACTGGTATAAATTCCACAATTATCAATCAAGAAGACCAACAGAAACTGATGAAGAAATCAGCTTCTCCTGTGGAACTCCCTTCATGAACATATCAGCAGGATTCTCACTTGTGTGAATCTTCTCAAGTCGTAACTGACCCTCCTCCAAAATAGTCTGGATGAAGTGGTACCTGAGCTGAATGTGCTTTGTCCTTGAATGAAAATCAGAGTTCTTTGCAAGATGAATGGCACTCTGGCTATCAGTATACAATGGTCTATCCTCTTGCGTCTAACCCAATTCCTCCAGAAAACATTGCAACCAAATCATCTCCTTGCTAGCTTCTATAGAAGCAACATACTCAGCTTCAGTGGTTGAAAGTGCAACAACCTTTTGCAGCCTAGAAATCCAACTGACTGCAGTTCCACCTATAGTAAAAACATACCCTGTAGTACTCCTCCGTGAATCAATATCACCCGCCAGATCAGAGTCAACAAATCCACTCAGAGTAGCATTAGATCCTTTGAAACATAATGCCTTCGTAGTAGTTCCTTTCAAATACCGAAGAATCCATTTCACAGCATTCCAATGTTTCATACCCGGATTACTCATAAACCTGCTCACAACTCCCACTACATGTGCAATATCTGGCCTTGTGCATACCATTGCATACATCAGACTACCAACAACTGATGAATACGGGATGTTAGACATTTTATTAACCTCTTCCTGTGCCTTTGGGCACATCTCCTTAGTCAATTTGAAATGACTAGCCAAAGGTGTACTAACTGCTTTTGCATCCTGCATGTTAAATCTTTTCAACACCTTCTTTATATACTCACTTTGGGACAAATTCAAGGTTCTATTTTTCCTGTCCCATGTAATCCTCAAACCGACAATTTGCTTAGCTGCACCCAAATCCTCATAGCAAATGACCTGGCTAATTTCTGTTTAAGATCATTTATATGTTGCATGTTAGACCCAGCAACAAGCATGTCATCAACATAAAGCAACAGGATAATATAACTGTCATTATCAAATCTCTTAAAATATACACAATGATCAGAATGACATCTATGATAACCATGTTCAGCCATGAAACTATCAAATTTTAAATACCATTGTCGGGGTGCTTGCTTTAGGCCATACAGACTTTTCTTCAACCTGCACACCAAGTTCTCCTTACCTTTGACCTCATATCCCTGTGGTTGCAACATGTAAATTTTCTCCTCCAAATCTCCATGGAGAAAAGCTATTTTGACATCTAATTGTTCAAGATGTAAATCATCTGCAGCCACAAGACTAAGTACAGTTCTAATTAAAGTCATTTTTACAACTGGAAAAAATATTTCATCATAATCTATACCCTTTTTCTATGCAAAACCTTTTACCACAAGTCTGGCCTTATATCTTTTCTGACCTCCTTCCTCCTCCTTCAGCCAATAAACCCATTTGTTAGGCAAGGCTCTTTTTTCTGCAGGTAAAGGGACTAAGTCCCAAGTCTTATTTCTCATCAAGGAGTCCATCTCCTCTTTCATGCCTAGCTCCCATTGTTGTTTGGCATCTACCTGCATTGCTTCTTCATATTCTTTTGGTTCACCAGAATCCATTAATAAAATAGAATACAAAGAAGGAGAAAATATTTTAGGGGGTCTACTTGTCCTCATAGAATGTCTAACACTTGCAGGAGTTTGTGGGACAATCTATTGTTGTTGAGCATCAGGTACCTGTGGCATTTCATTTTCAGGAATCTCATCCAACACCACATATTCTTGTTTGTCCTGTTCATGCTTCTTTTCCTACATCTATTCTTTATACATAACCTTCTCATTGAATATAACATCTCTACTTCTAATTATTTTCTTATTTTCAAAATCCCATAACCGATAGCCATATTCATCTATCCCATATCCAATGAAGGTACATTTCTAAGATTTAGCATCAAGCTTGGTTCTGTTTTCTTTATCAACATGGACAAAAGATTCGCAACCAGAAGTTTTTAGAAAAGAATAATTTACCTTTTTACCAGTCCATGCCTCCTCTGGAATACCACCATCTAAAGGGGTTGAAGGTCCTCTATTTATCAAATAGACAACAGTATGTACAGCATCTGCCCAAAAATGTAAGGGCAATCCAGCATGCAATCTCATGCTCCTCGCACGTTCCATGATTGTCCTATTCATTCTCTCTGACACACCATTTTCCTGTGGAGTTCCTAGAACTGTCTTCTACTTTCAAATCCCATTTAAGGAGCAGTAATCTTCAAATGCTTTGCTGCAATACTCACCTCTATTATCCGATCTGAGACACTTCAACTTTTTTCCTGTCTCATTCTCAACCAAAGCTTTCCATTTCTTAAAAGTTTCAAAAACATCTGATTTTTGTTTTAGGAAATATACCCATGTTTTTTTGGTTGAGTCATCAATAAAAATAACATAATAACAAGAGCCACCAAGAGATGATACCTGAGCCAGTCCCCATACATCTGAATGTACAAGCTCTAACTTCTCACTCTTCTTCTCTTTCCCAACCTTGAGAAATCTGACTCTTTTCTGTTTACCATAAACACAGTTTTCACAGAACTCTAAATCAATCTTCTTTAGTCTTGGCAATAGATTTTTGGAGTGAAGGGTTTTCATCCCTTTCTCGCTCATGTGCCCAAGCCTATGGTGCCACATTATCGAATCTGTTCTTGCAACATTTATTGTTGTTGTCCCTGTAGTAACTTTATCTGTAGCAGCTAAGATAGAGTAAGTGTTACCAGTACACAGATATAATGTGCCTACCTTCGCACCTTTAGCTACTACTAATGATCCTTTAGTGACCTTCCACATACTATCTGAGAAGGTAACTATGCAACCTTCACTACCTAGTTGCCCTGCAGAAATTAAATTTCTTCTTAAATTTGGAACATGTCTTACCTCCTGCAGAAACCAGTCATTACCATTCTACAACTTGATCTTTATCTTTCCTTTTCCAACAATTTGACAGGGCTCGTCATCACCCAAATATATCTGTCCAAAATCACCTTGAACATAATCTAGAAAATATTTTCTATGGGGTGTAGCCTGAAATGAAGCCCCAGAATCTATTACCCAGGAATCATTAACATTATACAAACATAAGATTAAAGCATCTTGTAAAGTATTATTGCAATATTAGCTTCCTTACTATCATTTTCAATTTTTGTCTCCTTCTTTGTTTTTTCGAGACCAACAGTCTTTCTTTAGATGACCAGGCTTTCTGCAGTACCAGCAATCTTTCTTTCCTCTAGATTGAGAGCGTCCTTTCTTTGACTTCCCTCATGACTTCTCATTCCTAGGGCCTTTTCCTCTTTCCTTTGATCTTCCTCTGTTCTCCACATTCAAAACACTACCCGATGATGTTGGAGTCTCACCTGTGCTTTTCCTTCGCATTTCCTCGCTTAGGATAACACCAACAATATCATCAAATACCAAAGTATTTTTACCAAAGACAGAGTTACTTACAGCCATAACCAAGCTATTCCAGCTTTCTGGCAAAGAACATAAAATCAAGAGAGCCCTAACTTCTTTTGCAAAGGTAATTTTTATCGAAGACAATTGACTGGTAATTGTATTAAATTCATTTAAGTGCTCCGCTACAGATCCTCCCTCACTCATTTTCAAATTAAACAAATGCTTCATAAGAAATACCTTATTCAAAGTCGTGGGTTTCTCATACAACTTAGCCAATGTTGCCATCAAATCTACAGCCATTTTTGCTTATGTTATATTGAATGCTACAGACGGTGCAAGGCACAGTCGAATGGATCCCAGTGCCTTTCTATCTAAAATTTCCTACTCTTCATCTGACAATGTGGTCGCTTTCTTTGCCTTTCCTTCCAATGGCCACCACAAATCCTTTTGATACAGGTAATCCTCCATCTACATTTTCCATAACTGATAATTCTGGCCATTAAACTTTTCGACCTTGAATTTGGAATCCTCCATTGCTCCCACTCAAATCTTAAAGTCCTGCTAATTTACAGAAAACCTCACTCTGATACCAATTGTTAGGGTTTCAAGCAGATCTGAAGCAAATATGAACTAACAATTATATGCAGATTTAAATACAAAAGATAAAGAAATAAAACAGGACACAGATAACACAGAGATTTAACATGGTTCACCCAGACTGGGTTACGTCCACCATACACAGTCGTCCAATCTTTCTTATTATCCAGCAAAAATAGTACATCAACCTTACAATGCCTTAAGCATCCCAGCCGCTTATAACATGCGTTTTTAGGGAAAAAACAAAGTCGGCCTTTTTAGGGTTTTATAACAATGTCAGTTTTCATCAAAAAAAAAAACCCAAAAAGAATTTTCTCAGGGCTGCCACCCCCGAACCCCTGCCCGGGGCCCAAACCCCGGTGAGGATACGTACTGAGTGTATAGTACTTTGTTGATCAGTCACCACATTTCAACATGAATGCTATTGATTTTCCCAATCAATTTCATGTCGATTGGGTCAGGGATGTGCTTATCAGAGTGCATGATCAATTTCTATGGCTGGAAGTTGAAACACCAATCAAAATCACAAAAGATGTGATCCAAAGAGTAACAAGGTTTAGCGCAACCGATGAAGCACTAACCCTAAGAACAATATCATCCACTGAAGTCACTCGGTTGACTCAATCCTGATATGACAAGAGAGAAATGACAATCACTCACATTGGGGACACAGAAGTGAGGTTTGCTTCTGCAGTGCTGGGTTATAGAGTCTATCATTCAAGCTGCATGAATAGTGTGTCGAGCGGTGATATCCATGCAGCCTATCGAATCATCAAGGAGGATGCTACATATGATATCTATGAGATAATCAGAGTTCAATTCCTAGTGAACATGGATCGAATTTAGAAGGACAAGAAGTAATCATTCAAGTATGGTTCAATACTGGTATGTATATTCTTCTATGTCCAAAATTTCTTTCCTAGTAAGGGAAATGTAGTGTGGTCTAAAGATAAACCTATCATGGTTCAGATAGGTGAAATGATTAGAGATTTAGGTGATAAGTTTGGAGAAATAATGTGGGGTTATTTTAAATAATTCCAAACCAGAATGCACAAAAGAGAGAGAATCCCAACCGGTATAGTTCAAAAGTACAAGGACAACATTTGTTTTCTTGTTGACACCAATTGTTGCATTATTCAAGAGGTTCAACCTAGAACCTTTTGGGTACCTGCTATGGGTTATGAGGTCGGGGCAGACATTACTCAAGTATATGCAAACATGTTACTGTCTAAACTGGTAGACAGAAAAGCAGAGAGATTTGGAACTTGTGAGGAGGCAAGCTCCAAAACAATAAAGGAACTTAAGGAGCCTATCATAAAAAAGAGAGTAAGGAAAATGATTGATACCCTAGACAAAAATTATGGAGGAGAAGCATCCGGTGCTACTACTTCCACCAGTACAAGTGAACAAACAGGAGAAAAGAAGAAAATGTCGAAGGCAAAATCCAAGGGTATTGCATCTAGCAAACCGACAGCATACACAAAAGAAAAAGACTCGGATACTCCTGCATCTTCCCCAAGTAAAGGTGGACTGGTAGGAGTGACATATGCAAGAAAGAAAAAGAGTGAAGGGACAGTTGACACAAAGGCTAAAAGGAAGCCCAAGAAGGATGAAAAGGAGGGTGATAACACTGACACCCAATCTGATGTGGAAATAAAATAAGTCAGAAGAAGTGGTAGAAATGTAGTTCCAACTATTGATGAATTGGTCCATGGGATCAAAGAGTATGGAGGTCTATCTGATGTTGGTAGAAAATATCCCCTCTGCAACGAGGAGGACAAAAGAAAAATTGAAGCAGCACTTATCTAGAACTTGCATAAGTTCTGCAAAACTCCCAATGAACTATATGGAATAATTCCATCAGACTTGCTAAATCAAATTTAAGGGAGATAGAAAACAGCCCTAGCAATTGAGAAAGAGCACAGGATAAAAGCACTCATGGAAGTGCAACATGATTTAGATTTCAATCAAGCCTCAATGGTGGTAGAGGCATGTGTTCAACGCTTCAAAATAAGGAACAGGACAGGGAGAGTGGCCATAGGAGATATCCAAGGTGTGCATGATGAGGGGGTTGCCTTATGGAAAACAATCTTCAGCCAGCAAAAGGAAGTTGAAGAAGAAATAGAAAAGGGAACAAAATAGGACCAAGGTGCAGCTGCCCTTGACAAAGGGAAAGGTAAAGACAAAGAATCTACTGAAGGTTTTGATGTTTCAATAGTTGATGATATCATAGGTAATGTTGTGTCAGATATTCCTAATATGACAAAGGATGTTGAGCAACTGGTCAAACACAAATCAACTGTTGAAACTTTTGATATTGATGTTACACCGATAAAGGGAGCCGATAAAACTAAGCATCTCGGTGAAGATGAAGTCAAAATTGAAGATATACCTTATGAAGATAAACCTCATAGAACTTCGGTAACAATAAATCCTACCGAGAATGAACCTCTTTTGTTAGAAAAAGGTGCAGAGGAAGGAAATCCAAAGGTGATAAATTCTTCAAAACCACCTATTGAAGAATCAGAGAAGAAAGAAACCGAGGAGAAGGAAGAAAAATAAAAGCAAGAAGAAAAGAAGGAAGAAGAGATGAAGGAAACAGAGGAGACCAAGGAATAAAAACAACACAAGAAGAAAGAGGATTCTTCATCTATTCAACCTGAAGATGGTAAGAAAATAGTGGTGGACACTCCTCTGATAAAGAGGAAGTTAGATTTAGAAAAGGAGAGTGAAAAGAAGAAAGCTAAACTCACCACCACAGCCAGCTCTAAGGTTAAGACTAAAGAAAAGGAAGAAGAAATAGAGGAGGAAGAAAATGAAGACTTTGTAATCGACATAAAGAAGATGACCCCTAAACAATTAATGAAAGTTTCTGAAAAAATGAAAATTCAAGCTGAAAAGGCAAAACTTAGAGCAAAGAAAAAGAAGACCAAAATTCTTAATACTGCAAAGACCATTCTATCTGATCTCATTCTTGACATTATTGTTGATGACAATGCACAAAGCAATCGGTTTAGAGGCAACTGATCTAAAGAAGGTTGTAGTTAGACAGTATGAAACAAGGAGAGGTGAAAAATTAATGGAATACATATCAATTGGCAAATTTTCTCTCTCCACCAGCACTAAAGAGGTCAAATCTACACTACAAGAAGCTGGCCAATTATTGGTCAAGTCATCAAGCTTCACTGATTTAATCAAAGATCTTGAAAATAAAAGAGTTCAGACTCAAAGGGAAATCCAAGATCTAATAGGTTCTTTTGATCCTCTTACAAGCTTTGCAATGACCTTTAGTGGAAAGGTCACTTAGTTAACTCATAAAATCAAAAATTCAAAAGAAGAAGAGGATAAACAAGCTCTTAATTTGTTAGAGCTACAATGCTACCTTGCACTGATCATTGATTTCATGCAAAGGAATGTCAAAGAAGTAGAAAGTCTCATAAGTGCACCTGACTCTAAGATAGTGGATGATATGGAGTATTTTGTTACAGTTTTGCATGGACACTTCAACACCATGAAACGGGTTAAGCCTTCATGGGAATCCTCTTTGCAAGCTGCTAACGAAAATTTCAAAGACATTTTTGCTTTACTTTCATGAATTCTTTTGTATATTATTTATCATTGATGTCAAAAGGAGGAGTTTGTATATGCATGAGGTAGATGAAACAAGGGTCAGAACCAGCACATACATGACTATTTTGTAGCAAAGTCATTGAACCTTTTCTGTAGTATTTGCCACCAATGCCAAAGGGGGAGTTTGTTGGCATTATGATGCATTTTGTATGACTGGTGAAATGGTTGTCTTAGTCTCTACAGTCCATCGGTAAAGGAGTAAAGGGTAATCGGTGAAGAACAAGAGTCCTTATTCCTATCGGCAGTGAGTAGACCGGTATACAAGGGTTAACCGGCTAAGTAGAAAGTAGACTAGTATACAGAAGGTTTGGTTAGGCAGAACTAGATCAATACATAGGTGGGATAAGTAGAAAGTAGACCGGTATACAGAAGGTAACCGGTTAGGCAGAATTGGACCGATACATAGGTGACAACCGGCATCACAAGAGTCTCAACCGACAGACTTAAAAAACATCCAGTTGAACCAACAGTCTTCCTTATTCAACTGGTGATCTTTTCGGCATGAACGGTTGTCTTGACCGATATTCTCGGAATGATTTTTGGAGAGCAATTTGAGGCGCGATAATAGATTTTTAAATCTAATTTTTGGAGGGAAAGTTGGTGCCAGAAATAAAGGCTAATATATTCACATCATTCATTCTAATTATGACGATTGGTAGTATGAGAAAAAGATTTGTGTGAATGTTAACAGGGTAGAAAAAATAGAGTACAGTAGATAGAGGTATGAATCGGTGAAGCCGGCACCGATCATAAGAACATAGCATGCAAAGTGGATCTATGAGACAGAGGTAGTGTCATCGGACAGGTCAATCATCTTTGTTTCCTTCTAAAAATTTCAACATTGTAAATCCCTTAATAGGGTGAACCTTAACCGGTTCTTTATGTTAAATCTCTTAACCAAGTCACTTCATATATGAAGTTGTAAAATCCTCTAGCAAGGTTAACTTTAACAGGTTCTAAGGTATTCTTAACCGGATACTGGTCACTTCTAACAGGGTGATGTTCTCAAAAATAACTAGTTGTAAGCTCTTAACAGGGCACTCTTTTTCACTGCAGTAAAAGAGATTGTGGGTTATCCCCGCCATGGTTTTCTCCCTCTAACCGAGGGTTCCCACGTATTTCTAGTGTTATGTGATGCTTATTTGTCCATGCAAATCTCTTTTCTTTGAGGTTCTTTGTTTTCATGATTAATGCAATGTTTAAGTTAATTTGGAAGCATAGTTATAGACCAATCAGTTTGAAAGTTTGAATTGTGACTAAACTGTTTTGACTGATTCACCCCCCGCCCCCTCTCAGTCACCATTTAATACTAACAGTCTTTTGTCTTAAAGATGCATTTTTTGAGTTAATTCCTGAGATCACTTGACACTGTATTGTGACTGAATTATTCAGTGCCTTAGGTCTTTTTGTTATCTTATACATGTCTATCACTATGGTTATTGCTCAGGAGGTAAACCTTCCCCTTTTCCTCTCTGGGATCTCTAATTATCATTGTATCCATGTATATTATATCCTTGATCATAACACTGTCCTAATTCTGACTTTTAACACCACAAGGATTATATCTTCTATCAATGTACTTTTACAACTTTGACCTTGAGATCTATACATTGGTGATATGACTATTACACAGTGTTCTTTCTAACTGATATCTTGACAGTGATAGGATTATCTTTTTATTTTCTTGTGTAACAGTATTGCGTTTAGTGGCTTACATTTTCTATGAAGGTGTTGATTGGGACTGCTTATAAATCTTGGATTCTTTGCCCTTACTATTTCATGATGATTGGACTGCTCTTTTGAGTTGGATATCGCTCTTATTGGGCTAAGATGTGATGGTTCCAAATGTTGATCACTTGCTATGGCGTTTTCAAAACTATGGTTGTCTTCAAAATTGATAGAACTATAATGATTATGAAGAGGCAAAAATCTTATCTCTGTCATAATATAAGAGGGTAGCATGTTGGGCTCAACCCTTGTGGGAGCCCATTTTACTCCACATGTTGTGACCTTTATGATGTCAATTTAAAAAATGTTTCGGTAATGGACATGACACCTGTACCTACAAAACGAACAAACATGTTAGATAAAAAAATGAATTTCTGATTTGTTCTTCAGTTCTTGATGAATCATGATTCATGTAATGATTATAGAGATGATATGATGCATTATGAAAGTAGATTGTGCATTTATTGATGATGTATAATATTGGATTTGGAATCTTGAGCTTCTAACACTATCTCTCTCATGTTCTTGCAGGTATTCCTGGATGGCAAGGCAAACTGGGACTGAAGATGCAACATTCAACTGTGGAATTCTTCATTCCAGACAATGACAGATCCCTTATCTCTTCTTATGCTTCATTCGCATAAACATTGTTTTCTTTTATAATGCATTTATTTGGTTATTTCCCACGGCTTGTGTGGGACATTGTACCTTTAATATTCATGAATAAAGAAAACAATTCTTTACATTCCATTGTATATTCTTTGTTTCTTATGAACATGTGCAATGAATTAAGTGCTTTAACTGATGGCATCTTATACTTGTATGAGCACTTAGCTTGATCAGATATGCACTTTTCATTTTCATAATGTAAATATTGTCCCAACTCTACCTGATTGAGTTGGAAGTGAAATTAGGTAATAGTTCTCACAGTGACAGATTATTTCACTAAGTGGGTTGAAGCCATTCCAATGAGGCATGCTACCTTAGAGGTGGTATGTCGATTCTTGAAGGAGAATATAATATGTAGGTTTGGTGTTCCTAATAAGATTGTGGCAGACAATGCAGCTGAATTTTCTTCTTATGAGGTAACCCAATTTGGTTTTAAGAATGGAATTAGTCTTGCACATTTGTCTGATTATAATCCTCAAGGTAATGGTCAAGCCGAATCCAATAACAAGAACCTAGTAAATATTATCAGGAAGCTTGTTGATGACAATCAAAGGTTATGGCACAAGAATTTAATTGATGCTTTTTAGTTTGATCGTATTACTCCAAAGGGGGCTATTGGTATCTCTCATTTTTAGTTACTGTATGGGCTTGATGTTGAAATTCCTATTACTTTGGAGTTATGCACAAGTACTATATCATCTTGCAAAACATCAAGGGAAAGTTAAAATTCTCTTTGATAAGAAAACAAAGAGATTTCAAAGTTGGTGATCTCGTACTTCTCTAGGATAAGAGATGTGAGCCGAAAGGAATGTATAAAAAATCAGATTCCCTATGGATTGATCCTTTTACAATACATCTAGTATGTGGAGAATAAAGTTATCTTCTAGCATACCAGGATGAAACTCCATTTTCACTACCTCAGAGTGGATAACATCTCAAATTGTTCACTCATTGAATTTTTGAGATGTTGTGAATCCTTGTATAGTTGTACTTTTCCTTTATTTTCTTTTCTTGTTATTGTTTTGCATTTTTAGTCGCTCGACTCTATAGCCCAATGGAACAAAGGAAAGCACTTGGAGATATGAGATTCTACACCTTCAAATTGTTCTTATGAATGATTAGAAGATGTTCCCCAGTTAGAGCCAACTATTATCCTTGTTTTTGTTTCAGGTGAAAACAAGATAACCCCCTACAATTTTTTGTTAAATTCGTTCTCATTTCTCTAAAGTTAGTGTTTCGAGGCATTTTTGGTCACCTCTTGAATACTTAGTATTGAATCTTAAAAATCTTGTTTTATTAGTTAAAATTCAAATTTTGACTTAAATGAGTTTTTATTGTTATAGTGCATAATTGGTCTCTAAGATCAATTTTTTACACAAGATTTCTAGTTTGGTGTAAAGTCGGGGTTTAATCATAACATTACACTTAGGTGTTTAAGTTTGGTGTAATTCAGACTTGTAAGTTCAACTTACACTGTTTTGGGGTCTTAGGTGTAAATCAGACTTACAAGTTTGAATTACACCATTATTATGCACGCTTGCAAGGGTCCATTTTTATTTGGGTTTTCTTTCTCTTTATTTTTTGATTTTAGCCATTCTTCCTTCTTATTCCTTTGGTTTTCATGTGAGACTGTGAAGATTATTTGTGAAGCCGAAATCATCCTTGAGGAGGTACATATTTTATTTCTTTCTTTCATGCTTCCTAGGTACCCATCTTACAAAATCAATCTCATGGAGATGGCTCGTCAAATGATAGCAGTATTGTTATCACTAAAACCTACACCCTTTTCTAAGCCATCAACTCAAAAAGCTTGTGACACATGGGAACATTCTCAGGTTGTGGGTAACTTGTAGTGAGAATGGACCTCCAGAGAAAGTGTTGGCTCCCTTGATACTTCACTAAGTCTATCTTAATAATGACTTTGCAGAGAAAAGAGTAAGGAGGTAAAAACATGTAAATGAAACCTAACCCTAAAGGTGATGCACAAAATGATTTTATGAACTTTACACAAATAGAAACAAACATAAAACTAGTAAAAAAAAGCTTATTCCTACACAACTCAAAACTCATAAACTTTGTTGGCATTGTATTGTCATTGATTTCAATTGATAAGTATGTCAACTAGTATGCAAGATGTTACCAGAATTTGAGATTGTTGGCATGTTGATGTCAACCGGTATGGGATATCAATTGGTAAGTCTATCAACTATTAAGCAAGCGATCCTGGTAAGTGTGGTCCAAGATAGCATATTCTAACCGACAGAGCAGAGAAGTGCACGATATGAAGGTTAACCGGTTAGTGTATACCGATAGAATGTTTGGTCGGTGACCAAAGTTGAACTGAAATAATCAAGTGAGTTGGATGCTGATAAAGATGTCATGTGGACTCCAGGTGGTGAACGTACAGTGGTAGGTGAATGGTGCAGGCGAGTTAGTTGTCGACTAAGTTCATATTAAATGTCGACTGCGAAAATCACAAATCAGTTGCAGAGGATTGCGGCTCAAAGCACGATATCTAATCGTCTTGATAATCTGGAGAAGGAAACTGTTAGATCATTTATTTTGATCAACAAAATCAAGACTGATGAACAAAGTCTAGTTTGGTAAATATAGTAAACGTTCTTAGGAAGAATAAAAGAGGACAGGCCTTTTTTGTTGTACTATTGCAGGTTGTTGATTCAAGAAAGATGAGATCCGATTTGATATAGATCGAGGTCAATGAAGTAAACCCTAATCACATGAAGTTTGAGTTTTTATTTTGGTGGGAAAGCATATATATAAATATGTAGATCAAAAACTTAAGTATGTAGATAGAGGATGCTTGATGAGAGATTTGTGATACAGTGAATCTTTGCAAGGCAAAAGTTGATCAGTCTGAGTGTGACAGAAAATATTGAAGCGACTGAGTGTTGGAAAAGAACTGATAAGGAAGGTTTAACCGCAAGGGTTGAGGTAACTGATAAACTGTTACAAAGGTTAACAGTCTGTTAAACCGACAATATATGAACTGGTAAGAGAGCAGAAGAGAGTGAAGGAGAGAAAAATGAGTTTCAGAGAAGATCCGGCAAGGCTAAAACTGTGTTGTAGAGGATTCAAAAAGTAAGAACAGAAGACTGGTAGAAAAGAGAAGCAGTGTAACAGAAAAGAGTTCAACCGACAGAGTGAATAGTTTCCAGGTGTTACAAAACTCATTTGTAACCAGATGTTTATCATTGTATTGATTTATATCTCATTGTATTTCATTGAGTGGGTGCTTGGTGCAGGCTTTGGTGCTTCTTGAGTTGGTGCTCAGAATAGAATAGGGGTTGGTGCTCCTTTGGGTAGGTGCCCATAAATTTCTAGGGGTTGGTGCTCCTTGGGTTGGTGCCCTAAACATTGTAAAACTGCTATTTCATTGTGAGGTTGGATTGGAGCAGTAGATCTCGAGCAACTTTTCTCACCGAGGTTTCTCCCACATTGTGTTTTCCTCATATATCTGGTGTTATGTGATGTGCTCTTGTATGTGGTTGCTTGTTAGTGCTTTCATTATCCTACCGGTTGCACACATTGTTTGAAATTGTTTATAATCATTGATTCACCCCCCCTCTCAGTGATATCTTGTGCTCTACAAACTTTGCATTAACAATTTATAAGAAGGCTAAATACTCACTATCCTAGTAGGAGAAAGGATGTTTTTCTCACAACTTGAGACTGATTATATTATTTACACAGCTTATAACCTGCAAATGTATATGTAATTCTACATAAAGGTACCACTATGAGACAATTATAAAAGTAAAGACATCACATGAAATTGAATCAATCACTAAGTACACAATTTCAAAAAAATAGGGAGGCAAAACTACTTCTTATTACTCTCAAAAGGAGTTGTAATTTTGTATTGATCACTAAAAATGAGTTACAAACTCTTCACCTCTGCTCAAGAACTCTAAAAATTAAAAGTAGCATAAGGTGAATTAGCAAGAATTAACTTCAAGAATGAATTTTGAAGCATACTTATGCTTTTTCAAACAGTTACATGAAAATAGCAACTAAAAACTGCTTGGGTCGGATGCCTCCAAAAAGCCCCAAAAATAGCAATTGAAACTTCTTCAAAAGAGATCCCATGTGTGGAAAAAGTCAAATATGACCTTTTCAAACATGATGACTCCTCAAAAAGAACTTAACATCCTCAAAATAACCCATAAAGAGCCCCTAGATACCTGATGAGTTGTCTTTTTGGCTATTTTATATGAACTTTATGTTATCTTAGATTTGTCATTTTGTGACTCGGACATTACGGTTGAGATACATAAAATCCTTTTTGTGTTTAACCCATGAACATTTCTCTCTATTAAAAAACCTTATAAATGATATATTAAATCCATTTTAATGATAAGGGAATGCTTGATTAAATGTTGATTGAAAGTAGTATTAAATGTTGTGAATGTTTAACTTTTGTGTATACAAAGACCAAGTCAACAAAGGATATATGTTGTTGATTCAAACAATTGCAATCCTGATCAAATAGAACTATTGAACCAGTCAGGCCAGTAGCTGATAACTATCACAAAACTCCTAGTTGCATTTTATGCAGTTGTTGCTTCATAACATGTGTTGGTTTGTCGAGGAAACCTTGGCCTATATTTGTGCATGAAATTGATCCCTAGAATGATTCAATCTTCTATTCTTTTATTTTTCTAATAAAAGTCGTCCTCCTAGTTTGTTGGGTGTGGATTGGCTATGTAGTTAGTTAGTTGTAAAATATATTATAAATCCATTGATTAGAGATGGAGAATGAATGCAGTTTTATCTTACTTGAGCACCGAGTGTACTTTGTTTCAGAGTTGAAAATAATAAAGGAATTTCAGTTTTATCATATTCATTGTCAAAAAGTATCAATGTGTTTATGATGCTTTTGTAATCTTTAGGTTTGGTTAAAATTTTGGAGGCTCATCCAAGGGGGCCCACTTGGGGAGAATCCATGTTCATATACTTTCATTTCCCTTTTGGGTAAGTTCCTTAGCAAGCTTATGTTCATTGGTTAGAATCTTTCAGTTGACTATCCTGCAGCCACAGAAACTTCATTCTGTGATTGCTCCTGTAGCCAAAGGAAAGCAGAGTTTATGGTTACTAGTTGGTTAGTTCATTTTCTACATAAAGTTATAAGTTTCATATTAAGTAGATTAAGTTGATATCAGTAGAACCAACCTTAGAATTTAGTGCTTTCCATCAGTTTCTTATTTACTTGCTTCAAGCTTAAGTTAAGTGTTCCTTATGAGTTTCTTAGTGCACATATAGTGCAAACCTATTTCAAGTATACGTTACTGGGTTGACATGTGAATGAGCTTGTGATTAATGATTTAGTAGTCAAATGATGTTGAGAATTGAACCTTTCGGTCAAGAAAATGTGTCTTGATTACTAGGGCATGTAAGGAAACTTGAAGCCATCTTTATGACAATTTCCACATAACCCATTAAAAATTCCAATCAAATCAACACATAGAAGTCATATGCAAAGAATAGACAACATACCCATGAAAATGTGAGACAAGATATATCTTATGACAACCCTCATGGGGGAAAAACCCAGCCTCCAAAAGCATCATCCACCATGTATTATCATCAATGCGTCCATTACAATACAACTATGGAAAGCCTTCAAAAACCTAGCCATAACCAAGCACTCCATGTGATCAAGCATGAATCCACACATCCCATGCCATGCTTCCTACTTCACAATTGCTAACCTAGCTAATTGATCAACCCAAATAACTACCCTTGTGGTGCTTTTATAAACACAAGCTCCCACAAAACTAGCAAGTGGTATTACATCAAAACCATGTGCCCAAAACCATATGACAATAAAATATAATATTTTTCCTACCTACCATTGACCCACATTTAATATTGGGTGCTTCATCATAATTACATTCCCCAATATTAAATAAATATAATATAATATAATAATACCAATGTGTCAATACAACTCATTAAGTGGTTACAAGAATATTTTAAGTGAATCTCTACATGTTGCACGTCGATCTAGGTGCTCCTAGGTGCAAAAATACAATATGATAATACAATATAATTCCATGTCCACCTCACATAATAATAAAATAATACAATAATGAAACATTATTATGTAAGGTGTACAACACCATTTTCCCAATAGAGCATTATTAGGAACCAATATTTTTGGCGTTGTTGTCGGGGATGGTGTCAAACTAAGAACTTATTGGGAATATAGGATTTAAAAATGTGAATCCTTTAGTAGATGTCATTAGAGTTAGAGGTGCCTTTGAATCATTTGAGAAAAGAAGCACAAACCTATCACCCAAAATGTTTTGTAGGTATATTGGTAATTGATACAAAATTTACATGCATAGGGGAAGGAGGAGGGATGCATTAGGAAGATTCCTTCCCTCTTGGTCTAATATTGTAATAAGTCCCTATAAAGCCCCAGATATAGATCCTTTTGTTGAAGCCTTTGCCGAAAATAGAAGTCAAGGTATTTTTTATCTATCAGAAGGAGATCTGGATTTCTTAAATGACCCCCCTGAAGAAATATTTTACCTCTAGTTCTTTATCAACCACAAATGGCGACTCCTGGTAGGAGAGGTGCTCCACCTCGCAATCCTACTTTTGAATTCCCTATTCTTGACCAGCATGACAATACAAATCTAAAGAATATTCTAGCCTCCTCTCTTCCAAAATTATATGGCCTGGTCACTGAAGACCCATACACCTTTTTGTTTGAATTTGATATCCTCTGCAGAAATTATGATTAGACCACTGATGCCCATAAACTTAAGCTATTCCCTACTACATTAAAATAAGTTGCTCTTAGATGGTTTATGAGTTTAGGTAGGGATACAATAACTACTTGGGATGAGATGAAAATAATTTTTTTGAAGAAATATAAAGACTATTGCAGAGGAATTGATCGACATGGTGATGATATCTTTTGAATGGCGCAAAAGGAGGATTAAACTCTGGAAGATTATCTTGAAAGGTTTCAGTTCAGTGTCAGAAAGTCCAAGCATAGCACTTTGAGTGAAGAACCCCTAAAATTGATTTTTCTAAGGGGAATCAATGAGGATTGTTTTTAAGCACTTGACCTTATGGGAGGAGGAGAAATTACTCAATCTCAATGGGATGACATTAGGAATATTTGCCAAAAATATTCTAGGGCTTATGCCAAGAAGTGTAGATACTATAGGTCTGGCTTTACAGCAACAAAAGCATCTTCAACAATTTCTAGGATCGAGATAACTCATCTTCTAAAATATTTCAAGGAAGACATTATCAACAATATGGCAATACAATTGAGCACAATTCAAGCCAATACAAAGCATGTTGAGGTAGAAGCTATGTTAGCAGAATATTGCCCTCACTGCAGACAAAAGAAGAGGGATTGCAAATGCAAAAACATTTCAAGCATTGAGAGAAAGCGCGAGTATCCAAAATTCAAACCAATTGAGGATGAGGAAGGATAAGTCTTCTTTATGGCATAAAGGAGACCATGGGCACCAAGACAAGGTATGTCTCACGACCCTTTTTCTTTCAATCTTCATTATGCAAATCCCAATGCTAATAGCAATAATTGGTAATCCCAAAATACTTCCAATTGGTCAAATTATGGGCCAAACTATTGGGGAAACCAGCCTCCTTCATGGCCAAATTACCCGAATATGAACATGAAACCACCTCAAGGTAATCAGAAACCCCCTCAGGGGAATTGGAAGATAGTACCTCAATGGAGAGAAGGATAGCAATGGCAAAACCGACCATCTAGCTACATGCAACCACCTATTCCTCCTCCTTAGCAAGCCCTATTACCTCAAGCTAACCAAAATGCCAATACAACTAGACCCACTCAATTGCCAGCACATTCTGCACCAAATCCTAATAGCAAAACACAGTAGCAAGTGTTTGCCAATGACCCTATTTAATACCCTGCCTATTTTGTGAATATCAGTAACATGCAATTACACTCAAGAAAGGACTTGAGGGTCCCTCATTCACCTATTATTGCTAAACTTTCTTCAGAACAAAAGAACAATTAGAAAATGTTTACCCTCAAGCCACCAAGTCTACTCCAATAGGACAACCTGAGCAAACATGGACAATTAAGCTAGACCCTCCATTTCCTCATAGGCTAGCAGTCAAAGAAACTGAAGTGGAGCCAACCTTTGATTTTTTAGACCAACTCAAGCATGTTTGTGTTAAAATACCCTTATTTCAGGCCATCAAAGATGTTCCCATCTATAGTAAGGTCATAAGGGAAATGTGCCTAAAGAAAATATCCCCAAACTATTCATGTCATGGGCTAATTAGCAGATATTATGTTGGGGAAAGTTGTAATTCCTAAGTATTATGATCCTGGTAGTCCAGTGGTAGGGATAACCATTAATGTGTTTTTTTTTTTTAAATGCTCTTTTAGACTTTGGAGCTACTATAAATGTCATGACCAAAAGCCTGATGCAGAATTTAAACATCACAACTTTAAGGCATACACCCACTATGTTGCAACTAGCGGACAGTTCCACAATCACACCAGATGGGGTTGTTGAAGACCTTATTGTCACCCTATATTCTTCAGAATATCCAATAGATTTTATGATTCTATCCCCAAAATCCACTCTAGGGGGATATCCTGTTATATTGGGAAGACCATGGCTAGCTACTACAGATGCCTATATAGGATGTAGGTCTAGAGATATGACCATTTCAAATCTATCAACTTAGCAGGCTTGTAACAATGGGAACACTCCTAGGCCTGTGGGTTGCCTAAAACTTGGAGTGAGCCTCCAGGGAAAGTTGGTTGTCAAGGAACTTCACCTTATTTTAACTATTCTAATGATTATGCAAAGAAAAGGGTAAGGAAGACAAACATGTAAATAAAACCTAAGTCTAAAGGTGATGCACCAAATGATGTTATGAACCTTACATAGATTACAACACACAAAATTTCAGTAATAAAACTTATTCCTACACAACTCAAAACTCATATACTTTGCACTAATAATTCATAAGAAGGTTAAGCATGCATAGCTTTAAAAGGAGAAAAGATATTTCTCTCACAACTCAGACTGATTGCATTATTAACACAACTCATAACCTACAAATTTAAACACACTCCCTATGCATAAAGGTACTACTTATGAGATACAATTATAAGGATAAAGATATCACAAAAATATTGTACCAAGTACTAAGTACACAATTTAAGAAAAAGATTGAGAACGCAAAGCTTCTACTCTAAAAATGGTGTTGAAATGTTGTATTAGTCACTCAAAATGAGTTACAAACTTTAATCTTTTGCTCAAGAACTCTAAAAATTTACAAGTAGCACAAGATAACTAGTAAGAACTAACTCCAAAAAGTAAGTTAAGACCGTACTTATGCTTTTTCCCACTCAGTTACATGAAAATAGGGGCTTAACCTCCATGGTCGAATTCAACCATAAACCCTAAAACCTAGCCATTAGATTTCTTTCAAAAGAGCTTCAAATGGATGAAAAAGTCAATCTTGACTTTGTCAAACATAATGAATAAAATTATCCTCAAAACACTCCTATTTGCTCTCAAAAGAAAACAAACATGTCCTATATCTTCTACAATGCTATTTAAAAGCACAAAACCATCCCCTATATCTTTGGCACACATGCCCTATATATTTGGCAAAAGTCATAAATTTTACTCCTATCCTCCTTTTGACCAAACACTTGTCATTACTCTCTCAGTTACATCACCTTAACTTTATCTTTTAGCAACATGTGTCCTTAATTAATCAATTATATCATTTTGTTTTATAAATCATATTCATTAGGTGGTTTATAATTCACCACTTTGATGAATATTCATTACAACTATAATATTTGCCAAGTGGTTTAATATATACCACTTAATGAATATCATTTTCATTAAAAATATGTTGCAAGGTAAAAAATATTTAACCCTAATACCCACAGGGATATTAGGGAAGAAAATATCTCAAAAGAAAAGAAAAAAAATTTTTAAAATGCCTCAACTCCATGGAATATTAGGGCAATCAAACCCTAATATTTCATTTTATTCTTCCTTTAGTATTCAATATTTTCTTTCTTCTTTGTTTGCGTCGCCATGAGGGTTCGGATGAAATTTTCTTCTGCTGATATTGGAAGCTCTCGAGTAGATGAGAGTCGAATTAGGTGAATTCTTAAAATGCTATGTCTCGAATTTACCTGGTCGAGCTCTCTTTTGGTGTTTCCACTATTATTCATGCATTTTCATTGTTTCGTTTCTCCTTTTTTTTTCAAAAAAACTCATGCTCATCGTATCACTGTATTTTCTTTTAAAAAGGTAATGAATCTACATAGCTTCTTTGTATCTCTTTGCTAGATATTGAATACTTTGGACATACTGTAACTGCTTCCTTGCTCTCCAAAATGAATCATCTATGTATCTTTGTGAGACTGGTGTGTTTTGTATGCTTTGCCATATGTATTGATTTAACAACACTAGCTACTCATACCCAAATTTGCCCTTTGATCTTGACCGACACTTTTGTGTTTACACAATTTCCTTGAAGACTGATGTTGTTTTGAAATATCCCGCTCACAATTTGATATGTCATTGGACTGTGCAAGGTATGCCATACAATCAATCTCTGTGATAATGGACAGTGATATTTGTTGACACATATCTCTAAATCACCAGTTTAAACATCATTTCATTGTGTATTATGCTCTTAATTTTGGACATGTGACTTTGATGATCACCTCATTCATATCATTGTACCATAACTATACTATTCAGGTCATTTGGCTGATGAGTACTTGTGTAGACTATTTTCTCTCATTGCTTTTCTGTGAGTATTCACTGTAATTAAGGTCTCCTTACTGCTTTTGGTGATCTATATCATAGGATGCTCTGATAGTGAAATTTGGTGTCTAGGACTGCTCTAACTTCCTTTTTTTCAGACCTTCATTTTGGATGAATGACTGCGTCTCTTCTGAATCTCTTCACTATCTTCTTTCCAACTGTCTTCATGACTGCACTTTTCTTCTATTGATTTTGGGTGAATTGTTGTCGTAGATTCCCATGATTGACTTCATGTGAATTGAGAGGTAATGGCTTCAAATAATTTGGAATCCCCCATAACTCTCAACTCTCATCTACTCTTTGGTATTGAAACATAGTTTATCTTGTATTGACTGTCTTTGAGATGGAGTGCTCCATTTCTAACTGAGAATATACTTATTCCTTAATGCTTCTCGTTGTGAATGACATCCTATAGAGCATTGACATATTATTATTATTCTGGACTCCATATTTCTTTGTAAGAACAATAATTTCTATGCATTGTCTCTTAAATACTTTATGGACTGACTGCAACAACCCTTTGTGACTGTAATCATGTCATGTTTTGACTATTCTTGTGATGAAGTTCACTATATTTTTTCCCTCTATATACTCATAAATATTATCTTGAATGCCCTTTGGATTGGTTTGTAAGCATCGAAGGCTTATCTCTACCTTGTTGGGTCTGCAAATGAAGCTTTGGATGTCTTTGATGAGGGCTCTATCCTTTAATACACTAAACATGCTATTGGTTACTCTTAAGATGATATTTTGAATTGCACATGTCTTTCAAACTTTTCTAGCTTTTTTCATAGAATGTTCTCCCTCAAACCTTCTGGTTTCTCTCATGTCTTATCACTATGTTTCTTAATGATAAAGGCTTCTCTAACCTCTGATTTAACTGTAGTATTGTTAATGAAGTCACCAGACTCTAAACGTTATTACTGTTTGTTACCAGTTGTTTGTAGGTCATCATTCACTATGATGCTTGCTAGAAGTAAGAATCTTTGTATTTAATGGTGAACATGTACATTCTTATATTCACTTCCCTATGCTATCATTGTGACTGTGATGTTGTTCTATTCCTTGGCTTTGATGACTCTGTCAAAACTTTGCTTGGGGCTACCTTATAGGTGCATTGAGGTGCTCTTGAATATGATTGCATAGGTCATTGACTATGTTTTTTGGCTCTTTGTATAGCCTTGTAACTAATCTTTTGCACTGATTTTATTAACCTCCATTCACTGCATTAAGGGTACAAGCATAAAGGAAAATATGGAGACCTTGAACCTCATCCTTGTTCTTACTCTGTCTCTGCTATAGGCCCTTGACAATGACTTCTAATCCATTTTATGTACTTTATCATACTGATCTATGAAACCCCTTTTTCATGGCTCTCAAATTGCATTTGTGTTGCTAATTGATTATGAATAGTTGCCCCGTTATCATTGACCTGTCTTTTAGGTATTGTGTTGTTATTAAAGATTGATCTCACTCTAATTATTTAATAGAAAACACTATGAATGGATCCTTGTCATAGCCTCTAAAGGTTGCAATTGTGTATTCATCTTTGAAGATCAACCTTTCTCTGTCTATATGCCTTCTATAATTAATCACTATTGTAGTATGCCCCTTCAAGATTCCTTGATAATCAATTCATATATAAAACACTATCTAAGTTACCATTGCAAGTGTCTTAACTTTGCTTTATGACTTGGAGAAGTCACTTTTGTCTTGTGTTTGTAATCTTTTCATTGATTTCATTGAAAGTAATGTGGTTGTATATTATCATTGTTCTATAATTCTCTATGTTGGGGTGATTACTTTATGTGTTGTACTATAACTCTGACTTTGAGCCCTATGACTGTCACAAGCTTTGTCCTATCTGTCATTTATTGGCTTAGTCTTTCTACTTTCAATGTGCTCATGGTAGTGATGATCACTAGTCTTTCCAATATCTTTTATTGATGATGACTATTTTGACAGTCTTTTGATGATGCATGTTTGTGACTGTGTTTGATTTACACGAATCATTGTATATCATTGATTTTGTTGTCACTATATTTGCATTCCTAAGACTGCCCTTGAGACCTAAAGATTGCATCCTCTGTCCTGAGGTGTGTTTGCATCATGAAGTTGTGATTACTGGTATCTTTCTAGCATTGGTGAATAGTATCCTTTTATTCCCATACTTCTAACCGGCATTTGATCATTATATTCTACTCTTCCAGTTAACTAGAAGATTCTATGAATTGTGCAAACCAAAATGAGGTGGGGAATTTTAGTTTTTACATGATTAGCTATCACAATTGGAGTATTATGTATTTGATTCAAAGTTGACTTTCCTTGTTGTTCTACTTATAAAATTGATAGCTTTCATTGTTCTATGAATTGTGCAAACCAAAATAAGGTGGGGAATTTTAGTTTTTACATGATTAGCTATCACAACTGGAGTATTATATATTTGATTCAAAGTTGACTTTCCTTGTTGTTCTACTTATAAAATTGATAGCTTTCGTTGTTCTATGATAGCTACTTGTGCTAAAAACTAAAAATTCTCCTAGCTTAAAAGTCCACTCAACTTTTCTTTGGATAAAAAATGATCATACAAAATTTCTTGATGTTTATTGCAATGTTCACTTGATAATCTGTCATCTTATTTTATCTCATTTCTTGGATTAACATGTTGGGCTCAACCCTTGTGGGAACCGCATTTCACTCCACATGTTGAAACTAAAAACATGATTACTCTTGTATCTTCATATGAAGCACACAAGTTAGAAAACAAATGCATGTTTTTGGAGGAGTATGATATGATGCCTTGACTATTTTCCTATTTATTTTTCAATGTGCATTTGAGTTAGTATATATAAGCATAGGGATAACTGTATATAGGATACTTGAGATTTGTCATTGCTTAGATCTTTATGATCTGACATCATTCTCATTACCCAAATGCAAGCACTAGCAGCTATCTGGAGCAGTAGGAGACATAATAGACCAGAGACAAGACACAAAGCAGAGTGACACAATGAACCAGTCATTCAGGCAATGACTAGTATCACTTTTTATTTAATTTTATTTACTTATTCATGTATATGCTCTCTTTTATTTGTATTGAACAAGTTAGTCTCACAGCTTGTGTGAGACAAGTGTACTTTTCTACATTCAATGAAGATTACTTCTTTGCTCAGAAAAGATTTGCATAAATCATTTCTATGTTACTTGCACTTGTATGAATGCAATAATTTGTTAATTTAATCTTTTGATTCTTGTTTATGCACTCAAATGTAACATAGGAAAGATTAAGAAATGTACCTTTTCTTCATTCAATTTAAACAATCAGCTCTACTTGAATGAGTTGTAGTGAAATTTAGGTAAAATTTATATCTTGCAATTGCAAGATGATGATGAAATTTTATCCCAATTATTCAGAATAATTATGAATTGGGAGTTGAAACAGAGAATCACCTTTCATGTCCTTTGAAAATGTTGTTACCATCATCCTCTACTCCTGAATTCCAATACCAGTCACACCTGTTGCACACATTGCTCCCACGTGAAGTAAAGACCTCATTGTTAGTCCAGCATCAATGATAGAACTGACTGAGCAATTAGAGGTTTCTCTAGGAAGATTCCTAAATATCAACAATAAGTTGACTAGAACCCAACATGCTTTTGTTTGGGACTATCATGATATGAAAGGATTGGATCTTATGCTCTATGTGCAAAGGATCTACATCAACAAAGATTGCAAACCAATCTAGAAACCACGGAGGAGAGTGAATCATGCAGTCAAAGAAATTGTTAAACAAGAATTGCAAAAATTATTAGATGTGAGCTTCATCTATCCTATCTTGGATAGCCAGTGGGTATCTCCTTTGGTCATTGTACCAAATAAATAAGGAAAGTGGAGAGTATGTGTTGACTATAGAGAATTGAATGCATCCACTAAGAAGGATCACTTCCCAATACCTTTTATTGATCAGGTATTGGATAATCTAGCAGGGCAACAATATTTCTCCTTTCTAGATGGGTTTAGTGGATATAACCAAATTAAAATTGCTCCTTAGGATCAGGAGAAAACTACCTCCACATGCCCTTGGGGTATGTATGCTTATTTATTTCTTCCTTTTGTCTTGTGCAATGCCCCTACAATATTTCAAAGGGTCGTCATCAATTTCTTCTCTGATATTTCTCTTAACAGTATGGAAATATACATGGATGATTTCACAACCTATGGAAAAACATTTGATGAAGCCCTATTCAATTTGGAGAAGGTTTTGCAAAGATGTGAAGATCAACATTTATGCCTCAATAGTGAGAAGTGTTTCATCATGATGACAAAAGGTATAGTTCTAGGCCACCACATATCTCAATCAACCATTAAAGTGGACCCTGCTAAAATAGAAGCTATCAAAAATCTAGCAGTGCCTACAAAGCAAAAATATGTAAGAAGTTTCCTAGGTCATGCAGGCTATTACAGAAGATTTATCCAAGACTTTAGCAAAATAGTTGGACCATTGTACGGACTCTTAATAAAATATGTTGAATTCAACTAGACAGATTCTTGTGATCAAACATTCTCCACACCCAAAGATGCTTTAACTAAAACACCTATTCTTTGAGGACCCAACTAAGAACTTCCATTTCATGTTCATACAGATGCCTCTAACTATCCAGTTAGACTTGTCTTGGGTCAAAAGGAAGGAGCCAATGAACATGCCATATATTTTATCAGTAAGAACATGCAGGGAGTTGAGTTAAACTACACAGTGACAGAAAAGGAAATGCTAGCAATAATTTGTGCCTTGAACAAATTCAGGCATTATATCACTGGGTATCCAGTGTTTTTCCATATTGATCATAAAGACATCAAATATCTTATGATCCTTTGGTAGTAGGTAGGTTAGCTAGGTGGTTATTATTACTACAGGATTTTGACATTACAATAATAGACAAGCCAGGAAAGGCCAATGTGGTAGCAAATTTTCTTTCAAGGCTTACAACATCTAGCTCTGAACCTATCATTGATGATTCATTTCTGAATGAGATCCTATTTTCTATTAGCACTTATACCCAATGGTATGCAGACATAGCAAACTATCTGGTTTCAGGAAAAGTTCCTCCCTATTTTCCCCAAAGGAGAAACGGTTGCTGGTTGAAAAGATTTTTCCATATTCTTGGATTGCAGGATGTCTATACTATATTGGGTCAGACCATGTGATGCACAGATGTTTCTAGAGAAGATGAAATCTATAATATTTTGCATGCATGTTATGGTGAGCCCTGTGGAGGACATTTTTCTGCAAAATGGACCTCCATGAAGATCCTAAACACTGGTTATTATTGGCCAACCATTCACAAGGATGACACTAAATATACCAAGAAGTGTGATTATTGTCAACGTATGTGGAGACCAACTAAATCTGATGAGATGTCTCTACAAACATAGGTAGTTGTCACTCCATTTGATAAGTGGGGAATGGACTTTATTGGTCCTATTGATCCTCCATCTAATGGTAAATCTTATATCCTTATTTGTACTGATTATGTTACCAAATGGGTGGAAGTTAGAGCTATGAAACATGCTAGGGATAATAAATTTGCAGAGTTCCTTTATGAAGAAATTTTTACTAAGTATGGAGTCCCCAGGGAGCTAGTAACTGATCAAGGGCTACAATTCACTTCTACTTTAATAACAGCCATGATGAATGACTATAAAATTCGTCATAAAAAGTCAACTCCATACCATCCCCAAGCCAATTGCCAGGCAGAGGTCACAAACAGGGAGATTGAAGCCATTCTCACAAAAATAGTCAATCTCCTTAAGAAGGACTAGGTATCTAGGTTACATGAGGTAGTCTGGGCTTACAGAATAACATGGAAGATAAATATTGGCTTCACACCATTTAAGTTGCTTTATATTAAAACAGTTATTCTACCAATAGAATTTGAATACAAGACTCTACGAACAACCCTTGACCTGGTATAGATATTACTAAAGCACAATAGGAACATATTATGCAGATTAATACCCTTGATGAATATAGAAAGTAATCTCTTCATCATACAAGATCATCTAGCAACAACAGACCCGATGGCATGATAAGCATATCAGAAATAAGAAATTTGCCCCTGGAGATTAGGCACTATTATATGACTCCAAATATCAAGATACTTAAGACAAGTTGCAGACACGTTTGATGGGACTGTATGAAGTTGATGAGGTCTTTGAAAATGGTGTTGTGTGACTCACCACAATCGATCTGGTCCATTTTAAGTTGTTGGTAAATGGTCATAGGCTTCATCTTTATCACAGGCCTAGTTCTAAATAGGAGTTCTTGCAGCAATTCGCGGATAAGGTTCTATTTTCCAACTTCCTAATAAATTTTTCATGTCCACATGGAAACACTTTCTTCTTTCTTCCATCATCATTCCACCTCATCTCTATCTTTCACTTTTTCATCTGTCCTCATTTTCTTTCATTCTTTGGCTTTGTTATTACATTGCATGCTTATCGATAATCACATCACTACCAGTAATTATTACTTCTTATGCATCACAACTTCAAGTACGTATGCACATATTTTTTTATACTTGTTACTCTTAATTGTGTTTAATTTGAGTTATTTCCTTATCTTTACTTAGTATCATTTATTTCCCAACCTACTTGTATTGATATCCCTTCCCATGTGCGGACCCATGTGAAATTTTTGTCGAGCGGAGGGGTTATTTGATGAAGTATTTTTTTTCCAAAGTGCAAAGTAGAATTATGCAAATTCGCACATTAGTCACCTTGCAAAAAATTATTTATTTTAAGTTGTTCTAAGCTTAGAGTCATGCTTTTCCTTTGAAATATCTTTCTTGTCGCCCTATTGTCCTTAGTTTATACGTGCGGTAAATGAAGTGCTATAATTAGCTCTGTAATATGTAAAGATTGGGGGTAGCCAATTTAAGAAATTTTGTTAAGTTTCATAAGGAAGGGAGTCGCTTTGTGTTGAGAGAATATTGAGTCTATAGAAATGGGAGGATCACCAATCAGGAATGAACCAATAGACCATGAACTTCTTCTTTCAGATGAAGATTGTGAGCTAGTCTTTCAAGCAAGTGGGTGGTTGGATTACTTTTTGAAGCTCGACAGTCTTGACAATGTTGTGGCCTATGAGCTTCCATCCACATTTCAAGATGGGGAAGCCATGGTACGAGGGATCAAATTAGTAGCCACAAAAGAATGCATAGCTAAGATAACTGGACTACCTACAGTTGGAGAAAAATTCTTAGACACCTTTGATGCAAGAACAACAAGGGTTAAATTCACACTTTTGGGAGATCCTTCGTTATGTTGGCAATATAACAAGGATATTGAGAAGGTTGTTGATGATTATGGACATAACTAATTAAAGATGTTTTACTATCTTGATATTATTATTTTGTCATTGATGTCAAGAAATTGATTTTCTAATTCAGTATGATGTTGCCATATCTTAAGAAATATGATATGAAGATTATAAAGAAGTCGGTAAAGACACAGGAAAGAATATGATGAATAAAGGGATAAGTTATTCAATAGGCAACTCTACCGAGTCAGACAATGATGAGATCTTGATGTTTTAGATTGTTTTAACATCATACATATGTTGTAAAATGTAAAGGTTAATACTACACTATGTTATCAGGCAAAGAACCTAGTCGGTAAACCCTAAGGAACCTAGTCGGTAAACCCTAAGGTTATCACAGTCGGTTAATGAAGACAGAATGTCTACTGAGTAAAGTTTAGTATTCACCGAGTTGTAACCGAGCTATAACAGAATGCATTAAATGTTTACATGTGATATTTAATGAAAGAAGCTGATGAGCTGGAGCGGATCCATGATTGGCAAGCCGTGGAAGAAGTTTGTTAACAAATCTAAGGCAATGGAAAGTCGGCAAGAAGATCTACAGCTCAGATTGAACCGCATTACCCTAACACAAGTTCCAAGATGAGTGTGCAAGTTTCGAGGCAGGGTAAAACATTTTTCAGATCGTAAGATACAATGAACTTGGACAAGATTGAAGATCTGATGGCTATGATTGATCATGGGAAATGTGATCAAGGAGATTAAGCGGTTAGATGATTGTTTATAAATAAGGAACTGTTGATAAACAATGTATGCGGACAAGTGTATGCACAGGGATGCTACATAGTGATCATTGAGCATAGAAGCTTGAAGACCTGTTGGAATAATAGAGTATTGATGCCCAGAAGATAGACGAGAATAGTTCTATGTCTAGATTGTGTTCAACAAATAAGAATTTGCTTTAGCATTTTAGATGTAAAGTTGCAGATAGATTGTATTACTGTTAGCTTGTGAAAGTAATAGGAAATCTCTTAACCAAGTGGACGTAACAGTCTTATAAGTAAATCCTCTAACAAGGTGACATTCTAAATGAGTGTTTGAAATCCTTTGACAAGGTCACTTCTAACAAAGTGAAGATCCTAACAGATTTGAGGGAAATCCCTTAACCGGGTCACATCTAGCAATGTGTTTTGTAACCTTTAACAGGATTGGCTTTTAACCGAGCATACTCTAGAAGAGTATATTTCTTAGTGGGTCCGAAATCCCACAGTGGTTTTTCCCTATTTGGGTTTCCACGTTAAATCTGGTGTTATGAGGTTTATATTGTTCATATGCTTTTGAGTTTACATGTTTGACAGTTTTCATTCTATGACTGATATATGTTACTGAGGTTGAATCTGATGTTTTCATTGATGATTAAGTTTGTAGGATTCACCCCCCCCTCTCATCTTGTTGGCTATCAGATATGTACTTATATTAAGTATCAGAACTATCATGTTAATGGTTACCAAGCAAGGTACAAGTAGGACATCTCTTCCAAAAGAATGGGCTCCTAGAGCAGTATACATTATTAAGTATCTTACCTATGAGGGTCGTCAATCTCCTCTACAAGTTGTATATTTTAAGCTTCTCTCTCATCTCTGCCATGGAAGACACATGAATATTCTGAGTGTTTTGTACCACATGTTGAAGAAAATGTCTGCGGAAACACAAAAAGGTAGGGAAAAATTTGTGTCCCACCATTGTTTAATTATGTTATTAGTAGAGAGAAGTCTACAAGAAACAAACCCTGGGTTATCTTGGGATAGTTTTCTTAGAGGGGAACGAATTTAGAATTTAGGGTCTGTATCTTGACCCAGTACTTCTAGAAAGAAAAAGTCAAGAAAATCGGGTATCAGAACCCTCCTCTTCAAAAGACCATGATGATCAATCTTTTTCTGAAAAAAATGCAAAGAAAACAAAAACCCTAGCACCCTCGCCCCCTTCTAAAAAGAAGAAGGAGGAGTCTGTAAAAGTTAAAACACCATTAAAGGAAACATCTAGGGAGAAGAAAGAAATTTTTATGCAAAGGGTGTCTAATGTTAAAAAGGATAGTCCTCTGAGACTTAAAGTCCAGAAAGAAAACCCTCATCCATAGTTTCTCCTGTAGCCAAAGAAAAAATAATGTGTTCCAAACCCTTTGATTCACCTTTAAGGTATAGTAACCAGAATTATGCAAATCTAAAAGAAAATTAAACATAATTCCCCAGCAAGTGGTTATAGAAAGTGAAATTGAGTCAGATAATAATTTTGTAGGAGAATTGGTAAGGATGATGTATAATAAACCACCGTCCAGGGTTCCAACTCCTTCATCTCCTCATTATTTTCCACCAGAAAATATAGGCATGGAGAAGAAAGACAGGATAGATCTAACTATCAATATAAATGTGTCATTGCATGATGGTACTCAAGTGGGAACTGAAGGGATGGTTGGTTTGAATAAGCTTGCAGACGCTGCAAAGCAGATGGCTTTTGCAAGTCAGCAAGAAATAAGGATGCACTTACCAATTCCTCCAACATTCATGTGGCCAGAATTGTTGTTTCAAATGTACCAAACCATTCAAGAGGAACATGTAACCTAGAAACAAGAGAAGAAAAATTTGCAAAATGAAATCAATGGGAAGGATAAGGAAATTATGAGATTGAAAGGTAGTTTGGGAGAGGTTGTAATGAACACCCTAGAATGCCCAAAAACTAAACCAACTACTGATAGGAATTTAGTCAAACAGTTTGCATCCAACTCCTTATTTCTCCGTTTAATGTTTAAACCTCTTATGGCTTCGGAAATGAAATGTTTGTTTGTTTTTAAGTCTTTGCATAGGTTTAAAATCACATAACATGAACTAGAAGGAAATTACAATAATATGCAACATGAAGATTGAACTACTGCTGATATGATATTATTTCCAGAATTAATAAAGTCAAATACATAGCAGATTTTTCAACTCACTAAATACTCCAGCATTTTTGACATAATGTTCCAACAATGACTTCCCATCTTGCTTCTATAGTAACATGAATAGTGTCATGCTACAGTGACGTGAATAGTGTCGCGCTATAGTAGCGTGAATAGTGTCATGCTACAGTAACATGAATAGTGTTGTGCTACAGTGCTGCTACAATATTAATTAGTCTTCAATCAGTCCAATATCTTCATAAAATCATCCCTTCAGAATGGCATAAGCATTGGTCAAGAAGTGAAGAAGGTATAAGCAAAACACCAAATTTGCATGTAGTTGGAGATGCACCCAATCTGCCTGTTAATGAAGCTGATAGCAATGAATTCCAAAGGCCAAACCCTAAGGGAATGACGTCTAGAATGTAACAAGAGAGGATAGACATCCTCTAATGCCAAGAATGGATCTGCAACTCACACATCAATTTCTTCTCATATTCAACATCTTGAATGAAGCCACAAAAGCTTCCTTTTATTCTTTCTCCAAGGGTCGACCCAACTCACTTGAGCGATGTGGGATAAAAGATGTGCAATATAAAACATATTAAAATATTCACTTATGTCTCCCTTGGGTGCCCCTTTGATTTGCACACATCCCCATAAAATAAATATTAAAGTAACACTTAAATATTTTACAATTAAATTAAATGTTACTTTAATAACATTTCAGGCATTAAAATATATTAGCAATCAGGCTCCAAATAGCGTGAGTGATAGCTCGTCGGAAAGCCCTCATCGAGGAGTATCAAATCCAATCACCAAAGGTAGCCTCCGCTGTGTCCTGCTGACTTACTAAAAATAGTAAGTATGCCTGAAACTAAGTAAATCAACTCCGTTCTAGCCCAAACTGGAAATGACTAGGCCAAAACACTCCAGGATCCCCTTAAACCCTTCGTTAGCCCTCGGGACCATGTAGAGCTAGGCTAATGCACATACACTTGGTCAGCTGCTAAAGTGGGGACATTACAGAGGTCATGGAGTTAGTCCCTCAAATTATGCAATGTCAGCCTCCACCCAGAGTATATTCTTTATACTTAAAAGAACTATATCTTTCCTATCATTTATCAAGGGAGTTTTTTGGTTTATGTTCTTCTCTTATAATCCCAAGAGAGTTTCTATCTGCATATGAGACTTCAAATTTTGTTTACAAAAACTTGCTTTGTGAGTTATATTTGCATAATTATGCAGTTCCAGTTCACACTCATTGGAACCCTCTAATATACATTGGTGATGTTCAACTCAAGGCATGTATGTCTTCTATCCATAATCAAACTACTTGGGGAAAAAAATTTAGGCAATACATGGATCTGGAATTTACTTTTCCATTGAAATTAAGAGTTGAGACATATTTTTCAGACAATGTATTGTACCAATGGAATCAGATTTTAAGTGACAACAAGAACAAAGACCTTGTTTTGACAAAAAGGGAACAGGTGTACAGAGAATATGAAGCAATGGCTAAGACTTCAACACACATGGTGTTTGGATACCTTTCTCGGTGATGGAATGGGTTGCCAGAGGAGTTAAAGCAGTGAGAACCACACGCTTTCCACAACTACCATGCAATGTTGAAAAGGGAAATCAAGTACATCCAGTTGGGAAGATCATTGTAGGAAAAGTGGATTCCTCTCACATTTAACCCTCCACTTTTACTATACCCTATTCTAGATTGGAAGAACCTTCAGACATGAGATAAAGAAGTTGAGGATGCCCGTTGGAAAGAAATAGAAGAAAATCAGGATTTTTATTGGGATCCATATGTTCTGGCTACAGGGGAGACAAATGTGACAGATTTCAAAAATGAAATATTTGAGGAACATGCAAATGCTTGAGGACAAGCATTAGTTAGGTTGGGGGAAATGATGAGTCATCTTTTTAGCTATTTTATATGAACTTTATGTTATGTTAGATTTGTCATTTTGTGACTTGAACATTACGGTTGAGATAGATATAACCCTTTTTGTGTTTAACCTATGAACTTTGCTATCTATTAAACAACCTTATAAATAATATATTAAATCCATTTTAATGATAAGGGAATGATTGATTAAATTTTGATTGAAAGTAGTATTGTTCAAATATATGTTGTGTGTGTTAACATCTGTGTATATAGCTGGAGGAGAGAATATAGCTGGAGGAGAAACCAAGTCAACAAAGGATATTTGTTGCTAATTCGAAGAATTGCAGTCTTGATCAAATAGAACTGTTGAACCAGTCAAGCCAACAATTGATAACTATCACAAAACTCCTAGTTGTAGTTGATGCAGTTGTTGCTTCAGAACATGTATCGGTTTGTTGAGGAAATCTAGAGGAAACCTTGGCCTATTTCTATGCATGAAACTGAGCCCTAGAATAATTCATTCTTGTTGGTGTAAATAAATATTCAGTTTGGATATTATTACACTTACTTAAGTTAACTTAGGATAATGCATCTCTTCATAGTTTGGATTTGAGACACTTAGGGAAGTGTGCACATAGGGATAGAGCTTGTAGGAGAAATTCCACCTTTTGTGGTCTTATTTTGCTGTTACACTCCACATTCGGTGGGTCATCCACCTCTTGTGGAATATTATATTATTTCTCCTACCTACCCCTAGTATTTCTTACCTACCCTTGTTTCTCATTGAGCCACATGTCATATTTGTGTGCTCATACATCCTTATGGCCTTGCCTATATAAGTAGGCCTCTATCCATTGTATTGGTTAATCCAGTTGATCATTTGCATATTGATGAGAATACAGTTTGTTCTTGTCATTCTATTGTCTCTTTTATGCTTTTCATTGTGCCCTTGATCTTGGCAAAATCCTACAATTCTTCTATTCTTTTATTTATAATAAAAGTCATCCTCCTAGTTTGTTGGGAGTAGATCAGCTGTGTAGTTAGTTAGTCATAAAATCTCTTATAAATCCATCGATAGAGATGGAGAATGAATGCAGTTTTATATTACTTGAGCATTGAGTGTACTTTGTTTCATAGTTAAAAATAATAAAGGAATTTTAGTTTTGTCATATTCACTGTCAAAAAGTATCAATGTGTTAATGATACTTTTGTAATCTTTAGATTTGGTTAAAATTTTGGAGGCTCATCCAAGGGGGCCCACTTGGGGAGCATCCATGTTCATATACTTTCTTTCCCTTCTGTGTGAGTTCATTTGCAAGCTTATGTTTGTTGGTTAGAATCTTTAAGTTGACTCTCTTGCAGCCACGTAAACTATGTTTTGTGATTGTTCTTGCAGCCAAAGGAAAGTAGAGTGTATGGTTTCCAGCTGGTTAGTTCATTTTCTGCATAAAGTTATAAGTTTCATATTAAGTAGATTAAGTTGATATCAGTAAAACCAACTTTAGAATTCAGTGCTTTCCATCAGTTTCTTATTTAGTTGCTTCAAGCTTAAGTTAAGTGTTCCCTATGAGTTTCTTAGTGCACATATAGTGTAGACCTATTTCAAGTATATGTTCCTCAGTTGAAAAGTGAACGAGCTTCTGATTAATGAATTAGTAGTCAAATGATGCAGAGAATTGAACCTTTCGGTCAAGAAAATGTGTCTTATTTACTAGGGCATTATTAGGAACCAACAATACCCTCCACTTGTTTCCATTTGTTCCTAACTTCCCTATATCCTCTCCTCTTCATCATTTTTGCTACAATAAGCTTTAATAACCTTCTTGACTCTTTCTAAAAACATTAAGCACATAACTTAGCATAAATATACATTAACAAGTGATAAAATTACATCACTTGGCAATATATTCACATTTGTTAGGGTTGATGCTAAGCCATAAGGCATATTTTAACATTGCATTTTCAAAGGGAATTAATTCAAATGCGAACAATGTTTTATATTATAGGCAAAAAAAGTGCCTAAGTGCTATCAAGCATATTAGGGTGAAAAGAACCCTAAAACATTTCATTTTATTCATTTGTTTCTTGATGTTGTTGTATGTTGGGCACCGTCATGAGGGTTTTGTTCCTTCGAAGGCTTGAATAGAGGTTTTTGGAAGGCTTTCACGCAAATCATCTGCATATTGAGATTACTCTTGGTAAGTTTCCTCTAGATTGAACAATAAAGAGTTTTTTGATCTCCTTTGTGTTTGATTTTCGGCCTATTGGAAGGCTTTGGAAAAGAACTCTTTTGATGGACTTTGTGCTTAAGGACCTCACTTCTTCTAAGGTTTCTTTGAGGTCATTCTTATCACTGTTTTGCATGACTCATGCATGAAGGTTCCTAGGAAAGACACTAAGACGTTGATCTCTAAACTGCTACTATTTTATGGCTAAACTTTACATCTCAAATCTGCCCTTTGGGATGTTGCAATGATGGCTCCATTAAAAGTATTGTCAACATTGCAACATATTTACATCTCTACCATTATGACTGCCTCTTAGCCTTTCTTCAATGACTACTCTATCCTATTTTAGAGTATTTACCATGGATATCCTTGCCTTCAAACCGGTCATTATTGTTCTTCTAGATACATGTATTTTGTCATTGTCTAAGCTCTTGGATTTCACAAGCAATCATTGTCTTCTTGTGAAGCATATGGTCACTGTCTCTATACTACAATGATGACAATGAATCCATTCTTACTATTTTGAGGAACTACTCATTGTATGTTAATCATTCTTTAGGATCATGATGGTCTAAGGAAGATCTTATACATGCCTTGGATTGTATCATGGGGTGCCATCAATTCCTTGTCTTATCTTTGCATAAGATGGTATCACTGTCTTTTCAGCAACCTGTAGCTTTTGTTTCTCTTCTTTGACACTCAACAATTAAGATTATTATTTGATGACCCTAGATGCTGAAACATTCATTAATGGCAAATTATCATTATGTCATTCCAAGCTTTGATAGTGATGAATATCCCTGAAGCTTTTATGTGGCTGAGTTCTTTTACTATTCTCTGACCATTTAAATGGTTGTCTCTATGTCAATGATACCCATGTTTTTCATTAATGAGGGCTCCTTTACTCTAAGAAAACTATTGCTTATTTAGTCTCTAAATCACAAAAAATAATTATTTGTATCTTTGATCTACCAAAGAGCAGTGTTAGAATTATAAAAATTATCACCCACTGTTCCTTTTATTATAGCTTATTCATTTTCTTTTGAATCATGCATGTTACTCTTTGATCTTAGACCAACAAATTCATATCACTATCATTCTCCTTGACTATGTTGTGGCTCCTTAACCTTACTATGTTGGATTTGATTTTGAGGGGCTAACATAAGCTAGTCTTTTACATCTTGAACAATGGACAGTGTTCTATACTATGATTGTACTTAACAATGAAGTTCTTTACTTTGAAGCTACTATGTGAATCTTGGCAAGAATTCTCTATGACTCCTTTGTTCTTTTGATGTCTTTAATGCTTTCAAGCTAGTGACCATTATTTTTTACTTTGACAAGGCTTGGGTGATCATGCATTTGGGTATGTCACGATGTATCCTCGTAGCCTTGTAGAAGACTTAAAGGTTATACATTTGATTGAACCTACTTGAGCTTATTTCATTGCTACAAATAAAATCTACTCTGAGTCCTTAAGGACTGCATTCTTGTTCTTATTATTGTGACTGACATTGATCATTATGTCAATTATTGATGGTTGTTCTAAGCTCTTTGATGTCATGGATGATTGTTGCTTGGCACTATTCTTTTCCTCATTTTCACCATACATAGCTTTGATCACTATCTCTTCATACATCTAGGTATGTAGTGATGAGCTTATGAAAGGCATGGCTCTAAGACACCTATCTATTATGCTTTGAATACACCTCTATCACTGTTGAATGTTGTCAAACCTATAACAGTCACAAAGACTAAGATTTATTTGATGTTTGGCTTGCCAATTCCTTTGGGTTTGTGGTGTGACTTCACTTCTTTGAAGGTATATCTCTATTGTTGATGTTAAGAAGATAGTCCTTACAATGTTTCTACTTCTATTCATAAAGCTTACTAAAGGTTGGAAGTGTTGCCTTTCATGCTTTTATAGGAAAAGCCCTTAGTTGATTTCTTCTTCATGTTTCTATCAATGCATTCCCATCTAAGGAAGATTATAACAGTCTTTTAAAATTTTGCTCTTCAATGACTCTATTCACTGTTGAACATTAGTATTGCACGGTATCCTTGTGATGTTGTTTGTAGGCTTCTACACAAGTCCACATTATTGTAAAGGTCTTTGATACTTCTTTTCATTGATGTAATCTATTTTATCATCCAATATATATACACATACTCCCCTCTCATAACCCTATGATAGTCCTATGTATATCTCTATTGTCACTGCATTTTGGTTCTATGACTATGAGATGATCATTAACCATGGATACTTGATAACACACCTCTCATTGCTACCAAAACCTTGATTTTCTATTTAAACCATTACTACAGGCTTGAATGTTGCAGATTATTCAAGCCTTTAGCTATCATTGTTTGGTTTTCCCTTATGTCAATATGGTTCCATTGGGCATAAACTTGTTATCTATAACAGTGATCTTTTTGGCTCACTATTGTAAATGATGAGTTCCTGCTTGATGGAGCCATAATGACATAAAAGCATGTTGGGATCAACCCTTGTGGGAGCCCATTTTACCCCAGATTTTGTAGCTTATGGTGCCAATGTGAATTTATAAAATTTCTTAGCGAGCCTGTATATCAAACCTGTACCTGCATAGTGAACAAACATGTTAAATAAAAATAATGAATTTCTGATTTGTTCTTTTGTTTTCCTCTCTGATCCATGTAATGATTACATAGCTGATATGATGCATTATGAAAGTAGACCATGTATCTATTGATGATCTGTAAGATTAGATTTAGAATACCAAGCTTCTAACACAATCTCTCTCATCTCCTTCCAGGTATTCATGGATGGCAAAGCAAACTAGCACTGAACATGCGACACTCAACTATACGATTTGTAATTCTAGGCAACGATGGATCCCTTCTCTCTTCTTATGCTTCATTTTCATATTCATTATTTTCTTTTATAATGCATTTCTTCAGTTATTTCCCATGGCTTGTGTGGGACATTGTACCTTTTATATTCATGAATAAAGAAACCAATTCTTAATGTTCCATTGTATATTCTTTATTGCTTATGAACATGTGCAATGAATTAAGTGCTTTAGTTGATGGAACCTTATACATGTATGAACTTTTAGCACAAAATTCATGTTCTTTTAGTTGATATCTCTCATGATCTTTTGGCTACATAATGATCTCCACTTATTGCACACACTATTCCAGCTCTGTCTAATTGTGCTGAAGGTGAAAATAGGCAAAAAGTACATAAATGTCAATCTAGGGCTCATAAATATATTCTTAGTTTTTCCATCACCATTGGGAGATATTCTATCATTTCTATGTATAAGGCCCAAGCCATGGAAGGGTAACAATGAAATTCTTCAAGTCCAGGAAACACTTTGACTATAGGGTCATGAAAAATAAGATAAAGAAAAGTTACTCATGTCCATCGTATTGAGGTGTACGGATTGAATGTAGGATAGAAGAAGATATCAGGAGGCTTGACTACTACCATTTGATAATGGAACAAATTGATAACTTGAATCATGTCGATATTCCTCAGGATCTCGAGGATGATGGTGATATCTTGGATCTTATGTATGAAAAGAATACGGTTGTAGATTCACCTTTTCCCTTGATTAAATGGTCCCAAAAGGAAAACACTTCAATAAGGGCCAGGTTCCAAAACATTCTTGCCAATACCAATGTTTGGCTAACTTAGAAAGGTATTCAGTTGAAGCCTTTTCAAAACAGACATGAAGATGACACTATAGGTTGTGTGGGAAAGACTTTTGAGTTGAGATTAAAGATTAGACAGGACACCCCAGCTCTAAAGGCTCCCAAGTTCAAATTCATAGCTGGGAAAGGTAAGAGTCAAGGAGAATCATCAACCCAAGAGACTCGAACTCATGATGGAGTTGATGAAGAATTGCTTGAGGAAGAAAGTGAGCAAGTAGAAGAATAAGAGTTGGAAAAGGAACAAGAAGAAGAAGAATTTGACAAGGAAGGATTACTAGAAATCCCAAGTACTTCCCAGTCTCAAGAGACACAAGAGGGTGTTCCTCCTATGTCATATGATGCTATAGGTACTACTTTTGTTTCAGTTTCAGTATCTAGCAATGTCCCTTTTGGTTCTACTATCTCATATTCATCTCAAGCTCTTGTGATCCATGTCATTCCTTCTACAGCTACTAGTGAGTATGTTGTTTACACACCCCCTAATAACATTCCAAGTGTTTTTCTTCCTAATTATTGTAAGGTAACTTCTTCCATGTTGGAAGATTTTGATAAGTTTATATGAAAAACCCAACTTCCTCCTAAAGTTTATGTTGCTCAAAATCAAGCTGGCATTGTTAATTCCACTCCACCCATGGTTACCACAAGAATTTAGTCCCAAGAACTATCATCTCAAGTGTTACCTGATGGAGTGGCTGATGATACACCTTTGCCACCTTGGCTAGTGTCTAACACTTCCAAGAGAAAAAAACAAGTCATCTCTCTAGATGACTTCAACTTCAGTCAATTAGTTTCTATTAAGCCCAAAGGTACAATGAAGGCCAAGACATTATCCGGGGTTAAGGTGGATAAGTCCAATAACAAATATGTAGAAATGGTAATTCCTCCTTCAAACATAGATTTGGATAAAGTGCAGCCTACATATTATGTCATTAACAGGATTAATTGGGCAAACAAACACATCAAGTAATAGTGGAAGATGCTCAAACATCTTTCGAGTATCTTGTGGCAATGTTTAATGAAGAAAAGGTCAAGAAAGATAAATTGAAGAAATAGGTGGATCAAATTACCATTGTTTTAATTAAGATAAAAAAGTCATTAAAGGTAGTTGAGCCAGTCACCTCATCAATGGATGAACAGATCATTAAGAAAGTTGGACAGGTTAATTCTCATGGGATAACGGTTGGTGATTGGATGGATAGATTGTTGAGTCAAGCGACTCATCTCTTATAATCAGCGGTTACCTTAATGAATAATTTAGAGGAGGTAAAGTCTAAGATAGATAAAACTTTGAATATATTCTCAAATGAATTCAAGACATAAGAGAAGAACTTTGACTCTTGGTTGAAGTTAAAATATTTCCAATTAGATGTTCTGGTTGAGAATGGAGTACTTCCTTAAAGAGACATGTATATTGAGAAAAGGGAGGTACTAGAACATCATATGAACACCCTAGAAGTACCTATCAAAGATATAAGAAAAAATCAGAAGGAATGCAATGACAAGGGAAAGGACATCATCGAGAAGATATCAGCACTTCCTTGTACCTTCTTGATGAGTGTAAAGACATCCAAGTTATTTTGGATGATTTGGCTTCTCTTCTAAAGAAGCACAAGAAATGTTACATGAGCCTTAGAGATTCCATCATTCAGGCCAAAGTCATCACAACCCATACCAAAGGATCTGATGAAGGTAGTTCTACAAAAATTTGAGGAGTTCATGAAACAAGACCGAAATGGAGTGTGTTGGCTCCCCAAAGGGTTTACACTGCAATAGGCAGAAACCAAGTTGATTCTTCAAATATCTATGGAGAAACAAACTCCAACTATCAATATCCTCTAGAACTTGGACCAACTATGATAAGGGTTCTATAAATCCTTCTACACTTTCGACTCTGCGAAACTCGGGAGGGTGATCCCTTAGTGAATCTATGATCTGTGCGCCATACTCACAAATCACACTAAAACAAAGCAAACAATCTCATATAAAGGCTCAATAAAGAGGGAGAATGGAAAATTCTTCAGTGATCCTCAACCTATTGGACTATGAGATGAATAAAATGAATAATAATAGACATGGAGTGAAATATATTCTGATAATCAACAATTTAAAGCAAATACAGATGAACTAAGCATAAAACTGATTTTAAAGACTAGGACAAGCTAATAACCAGTGCCTTATTCCGTTGGGTGCTTGAATTCAGAAGACATAAAATGAATTATAACAGAATTCTATCTAAAAGCATTTAGATCTAGATAATATTACCTTACAATATTTCTTATCTGCAATCCCAACCCAGACTACTTATCAAATCTTTGAACAAGCCCTACCATTCTATAATCTTGTTTTAGCACTTAATTGATCCCTTAGATAAAAGCATAAACACAAATTACATGCATCACAACAATGCATTGAATGAAAGAAACCCTTGATTATATTTCATTCAAAAGATGATAGAATTGTACAATGGAGAGAAATAGATCAGAATTGTATTTCTACTGAATAAATTTGCTATTTCTGTCATAAAACAATTTACATATAACTCCTTCAAGAACCTGCAAAAAACTTGACACAAGACTCTTATCTATTGCTCTGCAAAATCTTTCCAATTTGCTCATTTTCACCTAAAACCTGCTACAGGAACCTATGACTCAGACTTAGTAAAACTCAGAACCAAAATTGGAACCCTGTCTCTTGACCTTAAATTTATTTTTATAGAAACAAGGGAGAAAACAAACTACGGGCCAGAGGAGACACATGTCACAAGACAATTGGATAACATGTGACATCTTGTTACAAAAATGTTCCCTTTATGGAATGTCACAATCAACACCAAATATCTCTAACTGCTTCAAAAAGACATTCCATACACTTTATCCCTTTTGTTGTTTCCGATGAAAATCTAATATGGACCTTGTTTTTGTTCGTGCTTAAAAGGCAACTATTGCTAGAAGACAAATCTGGCTGCCAGACTGTCACATCAAACAGTTAGCTAACTAGTTGTTTGCAGTCCTTACTCCTCCTTCAAGTAGGTGTTACTCCATTTTCCATATTATTCATCAGATGGCCATCTAAAATTCATTACCTCATCAGCCTTTGCTCTATATAGAGTATATTTAACTGCTACTTGATTTGCCTCTCTTTCAAAAGACTCAAAGAATATCCCTGTACATATTATTTTGTCCAGGATGTCCTCCAGCATGCTAGTATCCAGTCCCTCACAAATCAGTTCTACTTGGGTGTTGATAACCCTTTTTGCCTCTTCTTTCCAAATTTGTAAAGGCTTAACTGCCCCATTTTCATCCATAATACCTGGTAGAAGTGTTTCATTCAGCTCACTGAAGGTCCTCATCAACTCCCTTATCTTTCTTGCTAAACTTTCTGACAGAATCTGGGCTTCTTGCATTCACTTCACCAATAAATGGCTTGGTTGAACCATTGGTGCCCTCTCAGCATGATATTTGGAAGCCATTGACATTATTCTAAGTTCATTTCCCCTTTGTAACCATTTTGTAAACAAAGGGATTGCCACTTCCTTGTCTCTATGAAAACTTTGAATAGCATTAAATAATAAAGAATGAATGCTATTTAACCTACTATCCACCTTCTCATTCAAATGAGTTAGCACTGAGCTAAATATCTCTCTTTGCTTGGAGATAGACTAATCCTCTGACTCCTATAGTTTATTCTCCAAGTCAGTGACCCTCTCCAAAAGTTGGGCTCTTGTTGGATCGGTTGATTTAGGTTCTTCATCATCATATGGCACTAATGATATGCTTGGGATATCAGTCTTACTGTCAAATTGAACTGCTAAATCTACATGGGTGACAGGTCGGACCTAGATGTTGATGTTGTTGATGCAGTTATAGGAGCGGAAGGGGATGCTCCTATCTATCCCTACTCAAGAAGTTGAACTCTAGTTTGCAGCTCCACACATCTCTTTTGAACTGCATTATATTCATTGAAAATCTTTTCAAACTTCTTCATAAGTTCCTCTTTTTCCATGGCATCCCTCTTAGAAGTTTCATGGGCCAATTTGGCCACATCCATAGTCAACTTAGAAGCTTCCACATTAGATGTGTCTATAGCTCTCTTGAGTATTAGGCTTTCCCTAAAGTTTGGATTTATATTAATAATATCAGGCCTTCTAGGCCCCTGCTCTAACGCCCATATTGCCAAGGTTGCATAATCATCTACAAATTCTGATCCTTTCAATGTTAACCTTGCTTCTTCCTCTAAATTGAATTGTTTCTCTTTTGATTTCCTAATGAAATCAAAATCCATTGCATCTGCTATATCCCACTCTACTATAATTAAGACCCTGACCTAATATATGATGATCATGCCTTCATCTGCAGTGATTCTTTTGAATTCTTCCATCATCTCATTCTTGACTTATTCTTGGTTTTCTTGGTCAGACCTATCTGGCCTTTGGGCCTTTCTCTCAGCACTTCTCCTTTTGTATTCCTCTATTTTCATTTTCCACACAAATTGCAAGAAGGTCGAGCTTCTCACAAAAGCCTCATCCTCAATAAATTTATCACATGCCTCCTTTCTTGCATCTTTGAAGGCTCTACCTTGAATATCTAAAGGCATGAGGTCCAATTCTAATGTTGGTGGCATAGGAGGGATACCAATCTACATATATGCATCTTTAACTACAATAGTATCCTCCTCTTGTTGTTCTTCCATGTGTTGTTCCACTGCTTGTTCTTCAACCTGCCTTGGAGGTGAAAGGGGCACATGTGGTGGTGAGGGACTCTTGTTTGATTCTTCAAGATCAACAATTTTGACCCCCTTAAAAGGTTTTGCTTGTACTTTTGGGGGTGGTTCTGTCTTCATTATTCTCTTTCCTTTTCTCCTCACCAACTCTTCATTGTCACTGCTACTTTCCTCTTCACTACTTGTCTCTTTTCTTTCCCTCTTTGGAGAAGGCTCATAACTAGGTCTTCCTTCTTCTATCCCATCTGTTATTTGAGGTGGAGGAGGTCGTGGGCCTAGTGGTTTCATTATAATTTGATGAATCAAGGCTGCCTCTTCTGGTGTTATGGGTGTAGGCTATTGTAAATTTCATCTCTCAACCTATTGGCCATGGACTTCTTCAAGTCTGGACCTCTTTTCCTTCAATGCAAGAATTAATTCATCAAATTTATTTATTACACAATCAACTTTGGCACAAAATGGAGTGATATCTCTTAACGAATCATAGCTTCCTAAAAGCTATCTATTTCTCCTTCCTCCAATCCTGAGTCATGAAGTCAAACTCATTCCTTATTATATCCTCAGGGAAGTTATGCTCATGGGGCACTACACCTCCTTTAATTCTTTCCCTAAACATATTGTAAAACCCTTTAGGGTCACTATGTCTAGCTAGGTTGACCCCTAAATGATATGGTGCAAAACGCTTGTCAAAATGCACACGTCCCCCTTTAATAATCACAAAATATGGAATAATAGTATAATAAGAGAAAATATTTCCTTTGCCTCTCCCCTTCAACTCCTTATCACGTATGCACCCTATATGCCACATCACTCCAACAAAACCCAATCTTAGAGGAACATTGAAAGGTAATACATGTGGCTCACCAGGGAAGACATAAACTCTGATTATTGAACTGACCGGATAAGGGATAATGTCCCCCCAATTGTGCTCAATTCTCAAAAGTGGCAGCCTCTCTTTAGGTCTAATAAAATCATGCAACTATGTGGGAATCCTTGGTGGATTCATTGTTAATCTCTACCTCAATCTAGAAGCAAAATTATTGTCAAACCTCACAAAACTGGCCTCCTACCTGTATCAAGACATATCCATGCTCCAAAGTTGCACTGGAACCTCATTATTGTAAATTGTTCTTCTGAGATTCATGGTGCCCTCAAAGTAATCTGCATTTCTATATAGGTGTAGCGTCCTAAAATTGTGACACTTGCAATTTCGACTGCATTTCGGTCTTCACGATGGCGACGCAACACGCAACCTAAATGGAGACCCCAAAACTTGCTCACGACACCAAAAACTGCATTTTTCAAGCACCTTGGCCTGAACCTCCTTGCACCCCGCTGTCCCGGAGGTGGGACCAGAGCGCCCAGCGCCCTGGTCCCTGGGTCCTATTTTGGGCCCGGTCTCCTAAGTGATATCGGGTCTTTTTGATTGCAATTTGGAAATATACTTCCCCGGTCGGCCTAAGGTCGGGAAAATCAGTCTATCAGCCCTAATTGACAAGTATATAAACTACATTTTCCTCTTTCATTCGATATGAGGGAAAAGGCGTGGAAACTATACTCAAGCATTCAAGCATTCAAGCATTCAAGCATTCCTTCTAAGTCTCCATTCAAGGCTAAGTGTTGCATTCAAGACAAGGATTCAACCATTGAAGAGGAGATCACTTACTACATGCTACATACAACATACTACATACTACAACATACAACATCTAAACCTTCGCACATAAGGATACCAACATCCTTAGAACAAGGTATTAGTACTTGTTTACATTACAGTCATTTACATTTACAGCTCTTGCTCATTTCTTGGTTAATTCCAAAACTGGGGTTTGACCTAAAGGCAAACCCCTTAATCCCTAACCCCCCAATCGTCTTCGCTTTTCTGTGTGTAGGTTGCAGGTACGTGGCTGAGATTGAAGATCTGGAATCCTTGTGCAGAGACGAACCGATCCCCCTTCGTTTGACGGATTTTTCGGAGGACCGTGGCGCCGGGCGCCATCGTCCCGACAACTTTTGCTCAAATTTGCAGGACAGCGCCGTATCGACATTTTACTGCTAATTCCAGGTCCGCAGCTTCATCCTATAACCTAAACTCAGTTTATAAGCGAATCTTTGTCACTTTCTATGCATGCTTAGCTTAATTCTTCTATGCACATTCTTTACAAAAGAGGGTAGCCTTGCTTTCCTAACCCTTGAAATTCATTTAGCATCCAATCTTACATTATGTGGGATTGGATCTTATGAGTTTCAACCCCTCTTTTGAATGTAAAGTCTTCCCCCTAAGTGAAAACCCATCGAATCCTAGCGAACCTCCCTTCTCTCTCTTCGGAGTCAGAAGAGGGGAGAACAACTAGGGTTCGACAGCGATTTTCCGCTTTACATTTTGGTGAACCCGACGTGAACATCCTTTCTGATTTTTCATGCTTAGATCTGAAAAGTTGATTACATTTCCATGTTTGATCTTTTGCAAAATTTTAGAGGTGATTGCATAAAAACCCTAAATTTTCTTTTTGAACATTGAACTTGCGAAATGTTTAATTGTTAATGCTTGCTTCAGATCTGCTTTTCTATTACAAATTATCAATTCATGTCTGTACTTTAATTTTGAAAATTAAGTGGTTAAAAGTCAAAACCCTAATTTTTGAAACCCTCTTAAATTCAACCTTTGTCCGACAATTTCACTGATCAAAACATCTCCAAATCAGCTGTAACTTTGGATTCTGCAATAAAATCACATTATCCTTCATCCCTGAAAATTTGGAAAAAAGTTGCGAGGACCGTGTTGCACTCCGAGCGCCATCGTCCCCGACATTTTTTCCGAAATTTCGGGAGCGACATCTTACTGTGTTTTTCTGCTAAAATCCAGAATTTTGGCTGATTTTATCAATTATAACACCTTCAAAATTACAGTCAAAGTTGGTCTTGCGTTTGCTTGGTCTAAGGCTCCTAATCATTCAAAAATTGTCGAAATTAAAATTTTGTGTCAAAATTGCGTTTTTATTATCATAAATCTGAAAAGTGTGTCTACATTCATTCGAAATTTCAGTGCTTTATTCAAATTCTTGCAATTTATGACTTTTGAAATTAAGTGCTTAATTACAACAACTTTGATTTCCGCTTTCAAAATTGAATTTTGCGTGAAATTGAGTCAATTTTTAAATTTCAAAATTTGCATTGCTTTTGACATTCCCTCTAAAATCATAAAATTCAAAATTTCAGTTTCCCTCCCTTTTTCAAAATTCAAATTTTGCATTTTTCGACAATCTGGATAGGGTTCAATTTTGAGATTGCAACTTTAATTTGGTCTATCTACAGATCGTAAAATCCCTCAATTTTTTTCAGATTAGCTCTAAAATCATCATACCTTTCATCCCTGCAAATTTCGAAAAAAGTTGCAAGGACCGTGTTGCACTCCGAGCGCCACGGTCCCGGACATTTTTTCCAAAATTTCGGGAGACTGTTGTGATTGTATTTAACAGCTTAAATCTGGAAGATTGGCTGGTTTTACTGAAAATTGCTACCTCTAAGATCAAAATCTTTTCTCTCTCTCTAGTGCATGAGTTTTACAACAGTAAGTCCTACTTACACTATTCCCGTTAGACGAAGCCGTAGAATTAAGTCCTTCCGAGGTTTAACTACTGAGGAGATGGAACCTAATTTGAGTAGCCTTTTTAACGAGGATATGGGAAATTCCTCTAATCCTCCTAATGATGAAGAAGCTCCCCATGAAGTTTCTGTTGAACAACTTTCCAAATTGGATAACCAATTTGACGATTTTCACCAATGGATGTCTCATGAGTATCCCGATAGTCAAGCTCTTCCTTTAATTGAGGGTCTAAAATGCATGCTTCAAAGTGATAAGAATGGAATTGATGTTTTACGTGGTATCGCACATATTGTGGATTCGAATATGATGCCTATGAAGAGTTGTGCTGAATCTTTAGGTTATACACAACCTCCTACACAAGTCAATCATTCTATTCCTTTGACCACTCCTATTGCTAGTATACCTACCTTTACATCAAACATCATGGCTACCTCTATACAAGACATTCCTCCTGTGATCACTAGTCATGGGGGCAATCCTCCCTCTTCTTCAATTAATCCTCTTCCTTCATTCAATCCAACTTCTTCGTACATTCCTTCAATGAATGTTCCTATTACATATTCACAAATGAACATGACGCAAGGGGGCAATTCATTTAACCATTCCATTCCTCCTTGTAGTGTTCCTCCTATCCAATCATCCCCTATGGTTGACTATCATAGGGTCCCACCACCTTACTCTTTACCTTCTTTCAATAACATCACACCTCCATCTCAATCTAACACACCTAATATGAACTCTTCGACTGAAGCGACCATTAACAATCTCGCACAAACTGTCTCTTCTTTACAGCAACAAATTGCCTCTATGAATCAATCTAAGTTTAGTGTGCCCACATTTGACGTTGCGAGCCCACTTTCTCTTGATATTGTTCGAGCTATTCCCCCTAAACATGTTGAAATCCCGCATTTGGAGCTTTATAATGGTAAAGGAGATCCTCTAACACATGTTAAGACTTTTCAAACAATTTGTACTGATTTTGCTTATGACTCAAGGTTGCTTGCAAAACTATTCACTAGAACATTAAGAGACAAAGCCCTACAATGGTATTGCTCGTTGCCTTCTTATTCTATTACTTCTTTCGAACAACTTGCAAATGCTTTCATTCAACAATTTCAAAACAATATAAGTCCTAAAGTTACTTTGATTGATTTAATGCATTGTAAACAAGGTGTTAAAGAAAAAGTGACTGATTTTATTGGTAGATATAAGCATTTGTATGCTCAAATTTCTTTTCCAGTGCCTGATAATGATATTCAAAGAATCTTTATTTCTAATTTGCAAAAAGATATTCGAGACAAACTTCTGTTTTCTGAGTTTACTTCTTTCCAACAGTTGTGTGACACTCTTCACAATTATCAACTGACTGTGAGTCAAATGGAACAATCACATCCTATGGCTCCGAGTGATAAGGGTGATAGCAGTCAACAACCATTTGGGAAGATTAAACCGAACAGAGATTCCATCAAATTCAATGAAAACATCATCAACAGCAATGTGAATGCAGCATGAGGTGTGCCTCCTATTTCTAAATTTTTCAGGAAAGAAAGAAAGTATACTCCTTTGAATGAATCATTGCATGATATTATGAATAAGTTATTGGGACAAAATGTGCTTACTCTTCCTCCTGTTCGACAAATTGATCCTGCAAAGATTACTTCACCTTATTTTGATCACAAAGCTTTTTGTCATTTTCATCGTCAGCCTGGTCATGATACTGAAAAATGTTTTTCTTTAAAGGGTAAAATTCAGGATTTGATTGATAATAATACTATTTCTGTTTCTGGAGTGAATGATAAAGGCAACACATCTGTAGCTCCTCCTAACAAAAATCTTCATATTTTCACTGATCCATTGCCTTCTCATACCTCTAATGCAATTGAGGTTAATGATTCCTCTCTTTCATCTGATGGTCTTGTGTCTATGACTCCGAATGTCATTAACTTTGTAGAGCAGCAAGAAATCCCTAAAGAACCTTCCATCACATTTGATTCTAGTGAAACCATTAGAGCACCTGATGGTCCTTTATACATAGTTGCAAAAGTCAAGAATACACCTTGCCGTGGAGTGCTTATTGATCCTTCATGAATGATTAATGTTATTACTGAAGAATTTCTTTTTACTTTGCAATTGAATCAAGTGATCTATGACAAAACAGATGTGATTGTGAAACTATTTGATGCATTTTCTTCTCCTGCAATTGGTTCTATTACATTGCCTATTGAGGTCCATAATAAATCTCTTGATGTGAACTTTGCTATTATTCCTTCTTCCGAACAATTTCGTGTGAAGCTTGGCTATCCTTGGCTATCTTCCATGAAGGCTATTGCTTCTCCTATACATAAGTGTTTGAAATTTCCCCATAATGGTGAAGTTGTTACTGTCAATCATAGTCTCTTTAAACCAGCTGAAAGAACCTCTAGTGTTCCTATTGATTACTTTTGGCCTAAACAATTCCAATCTCTTCCCCCGCGAAGTGATCATCTTTTCAAATCTTATCAAAAGTGGAAAATAGATATGATTCTATCTTTAAGTGAACCTAGAACACCTAAACTTGACATTCCTATCATTCTTGAGAAGGAAATTCTTCCTTTGAAAGATAAAACTAATATCTTTCCTCAAGAAGATTCCCAACCCGTCCCCATGGATGTGACTATGTCTATGCCTGATAAATCTTCTAAGAGTAGATCTATACCTCCTCGTCATGATGGACTTGGTCTTCTCCCTAAACCAAAAATTCCTCCTTTATATGGAGCAGTTCCTCCTCCTGCCTTTTATAGAGAAAAGAGACCTTCTTCTTCTCCTATTATCCAGCCTAAGAGACCACAACCTAAACACCCAAGTGCTAAGGATGAGAACATTCCTCCTCCTCAATCTTCTCCACTTCCTACTAAGACTAGACGTAATCGTTCTGCACGCAAACGCCGACGAAAACGTCGTCTTAGGGCTCAAGCAGCCGCTTCTCAAAATTTACAATCTCCAAAAACACCTTCAACAAGCATTATTCCATTTTCGCCTCAGCCGGATATTGAGCCTAAATCTCCTAAACATAAGATGCATGATGGTCTTGATCCTGTGCGAGTTAAAGATCCTATTTTTATAAACCTTGATGATGATATAGATGAAAATGTTATTCATGATGAAAATGTTACTCCTCTTGCTTCTGATAGTGAATATGAACTTGTTGATGTTGATAACCATTTATCTAATGAATTTTCTAAAGCACTTATCCTAGCTCCTAGACAAGAACACCGCGGCTTGGGATATGAACATAGCCCTTGTTTGGATCTTGTGATAGCTCCATCTGCTGTGTTGGATGTTCTTCCTCTAGCGTGTTCCCTGCCTTCCCGAAACATTGATCAGCAAGATCGGGGGGTAGATGACGTGCTAGACTAGTTACATTAGCATGGCAGATTCTCTCCCCCTCCCTTTTGTTACTTCTTCTATATGTTATTCTCATTCTTCTATTTGTCGTCCTTAGTGTTGTCTACTTGAGGACGATGCAAATCATTGAGATCTCTTTGGTCTCTCTCATGTTGACTCAAAAGACACATGTGTTCCCTTCTTCTAGGTGACCTTCCTTGATTGGGGAATGAAGAACAATTATGCGTACATACATATGATATATACATGACTTATCATACAGCATACTGACCCCGAGGAAAGCGAAGTCACCTCGTGCTTTGTGTTTTGTGTCTATTATCCTTGGGTTTATCTCACACTTGGGGGCTAAATCCTTGCGATAACGTGCTCCTTTCCTTTCTCATTTCTTATGTGTATCACTACGTTAAAACAATCACCCCCGTTGAGGCGCGTGTGATCGCTTTAACGTAGGGGGGCATACACCCTGACTATCCCTTCATGATACTTGAAAATTTCTTGGAGAACTTAGCTTTGCCTTGAAAATTTTTGGTATTTCTCTTACATGACTCATAGTGAGGGAACCTTACTACTGACAGTCATGGTTCTCCCTCGTGATCTTCCCTTTTACTTTGTCAATCGAAGTCGTAAGATCCTTAGTCCACTGGGGGCTTGGTGTGTCTTGCCTCCTTGACGTGCTGAAAGTCTTTCAATGTTGTTTCCTTGTACTTTACCAAAAGTATGAGCATACATACTCCCGCTAAAGTGGGGGCTAAATGTAGCGTCCTAAAATTGCGACACTTGCAATTTCGACTGCATTTCGATCTTCACGATGGCGACGCAACACGCAACCTGAATGGAGACCCCAAAACTTGCTCACGACACCAAAAACTGCATTTTTCAAGCACCTTGGCCTGAACCTCCTTGCACCCCGCTGTCCCGGAGGTGGGACCAGAGCGCCCAGCGCCCTGGTCCCTGGGTCCTATTTTGGGCCCGGTCTCCTAAGTGATATCGGGTCTTTTTGATTGCAATTTGGAAATATACTTCCTTGGTCGGCCTAAGGTCGGGAAAATCAGTCTATCAGCCCTAATTGACAAGTATATAAACTACATTTTCCTCTTTCATTCGATATGAGGGAAAAGGCGTGGAAACTATACTCAAGCATTCAAGCATTCAAGCATTCAAGCATTCCTTCTGAGTCTCCATTCAAGGCTAAGTGTTGCATTCAAGACAAGGATTCAACCATTGAAGAGGAGATCACTTACTACATGCTACATACAACATACTACATACTACAACATACAACATCTAAACCTTCACACATAAGGATACCAACATCCTTAGAACAAGGTATTAGTACTTGTTTACATTACAGTCATTTACATTTACAGCTCTTGCTCATTTCTTGGTTAATTCCAAAACTGGGGTTTGACCTAAAGGCAAACCCCTTAATCCCTAACCCCCCAATCATCTTCGCTTTTCTGTGTGTAGGTTGCAGGTACGCGGCTGAGATTGAAGATCTGGAATCCTTGTGCAGAGACGAACCGATCCCCCTTCGTTTGATGGATTTTTCGGAGGACCGTGGTGCCGGGCGCCATCGTCCCGACAACTTTTGCTCAAATTTGCAGGACAGCGCCGTATCGACATTTTACTGCTAATTCCAGGTCCGCAGCTTCATCCTATAACCTAAACTCAGTTTATAAGCAAATCTTTGTCACTTTCTATGCATGCTTAGCTTAATTCTTCTATGCACATTCTTTACAAAAGAGGGTAGCCTTGCTTTCCTAACCCTTGAAATTCATTTAGCATCCAATCTTACATTATGTGGGATTGGATCTTATGAGTTTCAACCCCTCTTTTGAATGTAAAGTCTTCCCCCTAAGTGAAAACCCATCGAATCCTAGCGAACCTCCCTTCTCTCTCTTCGGAGTCAGAAGAGGGGAGAACAACTAGGGTTCGACAGCGATTTTCCGCTTTACAATAGGAACATGTGCATTAGCAAGGAATACTAGTAGAAATGAGTGCCAAACACACCACTCTTGACATCTTGCAACCCCTCATGAATCTTCTCTTCAAGGTATGGGGCAAAGTCAAAGATCACTGTAAAATTTGGATGCTGAATTTGTATAGCCATATACATAAAATCAGGTAGCATGACTATAATAGGATTCAAACCTAAGATCTGACACAGAGAGAATAAGGTGTCTTGAAAATAGGTGGCAGAAACACCAAAGGGAAAAGGCTCCTGTGAACTAGGGCCAATATGGTAAGTTGTCTCTCCTTCTTTTGTCAAATGAGTCGGAAGGAGGCTAGTTATGATGAAACCCTTCATCCCATAATATTTTGCCTTCAACTCATCCAAATCTATATGTACCAGGGTAGCATAAGGTTCATATAAATCAAAAATCTCTTGGAATTACTCACTTCTGATTGTCAATAAAATCTCTCCCTCATTTCTCCTTATAATCCTCGAAATAGGGTCATACCTATCTGCAAAAACTTTGAGAAGGTCGACATCCATGAATACATTTGACACTACCAACTTTCCCAAGTCATATTTCCAAGCACTTGAAAAAGGAGATTGCAAATTTCTTTGTCCATACCACAATTTGAACATTTCTACCCCAGTAATCGATACCCTAGCATCTACGATGTGGTATGCTTTATCAGTTAACCCTTCTCCTAGGATTTTTCCCTGAACAAGTCTCTGCCCTTGATATCTATCATTGGTTGAGGGATTTAATTGATTGATAAAATTATCAAAAAGGTTTCTCTTCAAATATTTTATTTTGTCCTAAGTGGTTTCGTAGGGGAGCCATCTTACTAGACTAGGGTTTCTTATCAATTACCCACATAAGCAAGAAGCAAACTAGGGCTTAACATGAGAATATCAACTACAATACAAAAATGTATGAATTCTTACTTCTTTATGCAAAATTATAAACCCTAGAGAAATTTACAATATTTTCCCTACAATTTTCAAACAATTTGCACTTCAACCGCTCTGAAAACAAAGAAGAAAGATTGAGCAACTTACAGCTTTGTATGCACCAGATGAACCCTAATTTTGCACTGCAAGAACTCATTCCAATCTTCTCCAGCTCAAGACTCACCTTTCTATCACCTCTGAATTGCTTTGTGAGTCGAAAATGGCTCTAAAAATGTTTTTATTATCATTTTGGAACGAAGAGTCTATTAGCACATATTTTTGCAAAAAAAATTTGCGCTATCTATTGATGTTTTATATGTATATTTTCATCATAAGCGCATTTACTGTTGGATTGAATGTGCAGGAGACATGTTGTTGTATCAGAGAAATCCAATTGTAGCCTGAATCTAAATGAACAAGTATCACCTAGGCATATTAAGGGATGGCATTAAGTATGGTGACATTGTGATAACCTTCATCATGACAGTCTTTGCATAGCAAGAACACATTTTAGGGTTCATCACACAAGAAAGGTCATGAGTTCATTCAGAGATGTTTTCAGTGTCTTAGAAGTCCATTATCATGGTTGTGGAAAGTTGCATTTGTGAAAGAAAGCCTTCTCTTCATAAAATATAAAATTATGTTTATCGGCATAAGTCACCCCGATAAGATTGCCTAAGGAGAAAATGGTGTGTGTCGATCGGCAAAACTCACATCAATGAGTCTGATGGTGTTTTCTCAGGGTGTGATCGACAAAAAGAAGTTTGGCTAGTTAGTAATCATCGGGAAGAGCTACACCGATAGCATACCAAGAAGGTGAAGTCATCGGCATAGCGTTCACTATCAAAAGCACCAGGAAAAAGTTACCCCAATACCCAATGAGGTTATCGGAAAAACTTATGCCGATGTCGGATGGAGAGGAATAGTATGAAGACGATGTCATCGGGTCATCGGAAAGTGTCATCTTATGCTACCTTGATACCCGATGGACTAGGTGGCGAAGGTGGTGTTATCATCGTGACCTACTCCAATGAGGTGGTACCAAAAGAAGGAGAATACTAAGTCATCAGTGTAACATAAACCATCGGGGAGAGATGTTTCAGGTTATGTCGATACCCAATGAGGAAGGCAAGTCGGGCACAGAGAAGGAGGCTTGATCGGGATAAGTTACACTGATCAAAGTCAAAGTCATCGGGATATCATTGTCTCATCGGGAGGAGACATCTTTCGCTACCCCGATACCCTATGAGAAAGCAGAGATGGGTGCGAGCAAGGAGATCTCATCGAGGAAATGTATGCTGATAGACCAGAGAAGTAAAAAGATACACAAGTATGAAGTCGATGTCATCGGGTCATCGGAGGAACATAAAATGAGTTGTTTTGATACCCGATAAGGTCACCCGATGTAACAAATGAGATGCGGACTATGAAGGAGGACTCATCAGAATAACTTCTAACCATTGGAGGAACATATTTGGAGCTATGTCGATACCCGATGGGCAGAATGCCATGGAGGAATAGAAGGAGGGTACATCGGAATGACCTACACCGATGTGACATAAAAGTGAAAGTAAAGCCTAGCTAGAAGGTGGAGCCATCGGGGAAGTTATAACCATCGGAATGAGGGAAAATGAGTTATGTCAATGCCCGATGGAGTGATCGGGGAGACCTATGTCGATCAAAAAGATGGGTGGCACCAAGTGATTGAATTATTGGGAGGAGTTATGTTGACTAGCCATTGCAAAATCTGATTTTAATGAACGCCATTATTAAATACAGGCAACGGATAAGTCTATGCTTGCATGAGGTAAATCATAGCACCATTTCAATTGAGTAAATGCTCCTGATGTATTAAATCTATATATGGAAGTTTTTATAAGAAATTTGCATAACATATTCAAGCAAATAAAGATATTGAAGCGAAACTAAACTGCAAAAATTTGAATTTCAGAAAGCCTGAAGGATTCAAATATGGAGGGTTCTAGTTCCAAAGGCAAGAGGAAGGTCACTGAGGTTTCTGAGAGCACCTCAAAGAAGTCTAAAGGTGGGGAAAGTGCGCAGAAGAAGAAGTTAAATCAGGATATGATTGACCAGATGAGCTCACCAGGAGCCAAGTCCCGAAGGTCTAAGGCTAATTGCCTATCCGTGACCAGCTAGAAGATGATTTTAAGGAAATTGGTGATGTCTGGACTAGGGTTAGAGGCCACGAATTGTTCTTATATCATTATTCATGAAGGAGCAATCTGACCCCAATATCAAACCCATGGACGACTAGATTGGGTAAGCTAGTGGTCCCTAATATCTTTGTAAATATTCAATTGTTGAAAACCCTGGCTAGGACTTATAATTCCATGAAAAGATGTATCCAATTACCAAATGGTGATGCATTCATCCGTCTTTCAATAGCTACCATTCATGAGGTTTTTGGTCTTGGTTTCAAATCTGATGTGCCTTTGTCTTTTGAGAAGCTGGAAGAAGAATATACAAAGATGGATACTGTATACAATGGATGGAATCTGGCCATACATAAGGCTGAGAAAGGGAAGTTGATAGATGAGGACGGGCCCCCATTTGACATAACCATTTTCAGACATTATCTGCAATATACATACATGGCATGTGGTCAAGTGGGAGGAGTTGAGGTTCCAGATGTGGCTCGAGTAGGACCTTTAGTACTTGTTGTAGATACACAAATGCATGAACCAAGGCAATTTGATTATGTTGCCTATGTTGTGGAAACAATGCATGAGGGTTTCTTAAATCTTCAGAATAACCCTGATAAGTCTTTTAAGTTTTATTCATTATTGATGCATATTATCTTGTTTTATGGATGACCCAGAGGGTTGTAGCCTAAAGAGTTGAAACTAAATGTTCATGGTAAAGATGGGCAGGAGCAGCCAATACAATTGTGGGTATCACTATGGGATTCTCGATTCATGAGATCCTATTATGTCAAATTTGAAGATTTTTTTGTTCAACCATTATACAGAGCTTCTGGGGTTTTTTGTGATGGATCATTTTTAGAAGAAATTAAAAGATTTCTTAGACCCCATGAGCATGGAGATAAAAGGGTGAATCATAATTGGGATGATTGGTATGTATGCCAAGACTTCTCATATGTTAGGGTTTTTGGATTCGAAGGTGCTCCCTATGTGTTACCAAAGCCTGCGCCAGACCAAATTGCTTACTTGGAGATTGTGAGATAGATGGGTGTCTCTAATGTACATCATTTTTGGGGTGCCCACAAGAAAGTCTTCTTACCTGGAACTCTGCATTTTGGTGATTTCACCATTGTATCAACAAAGGCTTATGAATTTATTGATAGAAGGTTAAGAGAAGATTATAATCTATATGAGCACACAAGTAGAAAAAATTATGACCCAGAGGGCTATATACACCATAGCAGAAAAAAGAAGAATCTTGGTGATTACTTTCATGAGCATATTGAAGCCTTGTATATCTTTAGAAACAAGGAGTCTGAAGAAGCCATGTGAATTTTTCAGGATTTAAATCATAAATTTGAAGAAAAAAGACAGAGACTGTGGGAGATGGAGGAAGAAGAAGAAGTTGAAAGTGAATCAGGTGAAAATGAGGCTATCTCAAGATTTAAAATGCCTGATAAGGAAGAGGAACCTGAAGCACAAGACCAACTCATTGCAAGGATGAATGTTGATTTGGATGTTAGGCTAGAAGAGCATACATCTTTTGTGTCAAATGATGAATTTATTAGGTCGAAGGAGTTTAAGTCCTTCTTATATCATTTTAAAGGAAAGAGGTTAAGAGAAGCAATGCCAGATGTGACACCAAAGAATGAGGCAGAAATGCTCAGAAAGCTGAAGGCGGGGATTAATTCAGAGCTAGAAGGCATGACCCCTCAAAGGGGAAGGAAGCTTCTTGTAGAGGCAGGAATCATTCTTTTTCCAGGCTGGGACCTTAGTGCATCCTTTATTTTTGATAGCCTATTGCATTCAGATAAGAAGAATTTCAAGTTAGATATTCAGGGTGTAAGTGATATTTTTATTGGATCAAGATATGATCCAAATGATGAGGCTATGCTTTTGTGGGCCCTTTATCCTTTGAATAAGAGGCCAAAGATTATAGATATGGACAAGGCCTTTAGCCACATGATGAAGTTAAAGGTTGGTGAAGTGGATCCCATGGTCAAAGCGGATATGGGAATTGATATTTCTAAATTAAATAAGGCACAAATGAAGATGTTGGCAAAAGAAACAGGGAAATACAAGTCATTGTATGAAGAACTCTTGAGAAGTAGAGGTCAGCTTGTACCCCAAATAGCAGATGAATCAAAATTGAAGAAGTGTGAGGAATTGCATAAAGAAAACAAGAAGTTGAAAGAGAAAATGCAGAACATAAGGGCAGACACAGCATGTGTCTTATTGTCAAAGAGATTTGAAAAGTTAAATGGAGTTCTTGAAGACTTCTAGACAGTCTACCAAAAAAATATGGATAATAGTTTGTCACATAACACAATTTTTGATAGATTACATATGCTCCTGCAGGATAAGAAGGCTAGTCAAACAGGCAGTGCAATTATTGAAAAAATCCAGAGGCTGATGAAAAAGCATGAGAAGTTTGATGCAGCCTTGAAGGTTGAATATGGTGATTTCGAGGAGATTCTGCAACACGGTATTCCAAAAGTGATAAACGAAACAGGGCAGATTAAGGACAAAAATGTGTGGATTACAGAATGTCAATCATTACTTAATGCTTCCCTAGGTATTGCACAGGCTGACACCTTGCACATGGTAGAGACAGTGGACCAGTTGGAAAGCTTTGTGACTATAGAGATGGCAGTGCGGGATATCATCTTCAACTCTAGCACTTACAAGGATGAGGCCGACCTTTGGCATATTCAGAAATGTGGCTTGGTCCTGGATGGCCAAAGTTAATTTATGTCAATTGTAATATGTTTGGTAATATTGTTAGTTGTTCTAGCAATAAGGGAGTTATTAGTTAGGTTTTTGTCAGTTTTTAGTTTGTATTAATGAAAGAGTGTGTCCTTTCATTTGTGTCTTTTGAGTTGCATATGTATAGGGAGTCATTTTGTATACAAAAAAAAGGGGGGGTACACAATTGAAAAAAAACTCTTATCTTTCAGATTGTTTGTTGGGACTAGTAGTGTTATGTAAAGCAAGTCTGTAGAAATGAAAAGTCATTTTGTGCAAGCAAGAACATCATGAAGTACCTGTGAGTCTGCTTTTGTATACCTTTTTATTCCAAAATTAATATATAAGATTTGTTGTCTTTATCTTCATATCATTTTATGTTACATGGTGTTGATGAATCAAATTCTTTGGATAAATCTAATTAAGATTTGTTGCAGTGTACCATCACATGTTGTTGTGTAGGAAACAGAATTGTTTTTGTTATTCTTTCAACACATAATGAAACCATTGCATTGATAGTCTTGCATATTTATGAGTTTTTCAAACTCTCTCCAAAGTTGATTGCAAATATTTGTCCACTAAGTAACATAAAAATTGTCAGATAAGGCACTGGTCTATTGTTAGTTTCCTGTGAATAAATTTGGTGTGTGTAAGGTCCTCATTAGGGAAACATACTTCTTATTTCTATCAGTAATATTTTTTCATAATTACTTAAGGTTCCAACAACATTCTTTTATAAGAATTCATTCACTATCAATTACATTCAAGTTTTCATATTAAAGCAAGTTAAAAGCACATAATAAAGCATAGTTGTAGGAAACATTTTGCCATTCTTGCGAACAGCTAAATTGATAAGTTTAAATTCACTATAAAGAAGTCTCTTTGTGCTTTGGAGATTAAGGTATACCCGCCTAGGTCTAGTGGAGCCTAAAGTGCAAAGGAATTTGGTCTTTGACCATTCCTATTCATTGGCCAAGGTTGATTGAGAAATCAGTAGGAGATTTCGCAAAGCTCTAGGATTTCCAATCTGTGGTTTTGGGAACCAACAGAGTCACCGTCCCATCTGCCATTACTGCTCGAGCGAGCGAAGAAACGACTACAATTTGAATTTGAATTAAGTTTGAAACAAGACCGTTGATCTTCTCCATCTTGGTGCATCACACGATCTATATTAGTCAATCTAACATTGACCATCATATGTGGCAAGTGGACCCGTCAAAGGTATGACGTAGCACCTCCAGCTCACCATCCACTTCATCTTGATCAGCGGCCCCACCATCAGCTCACCTCAACCCACCTTGGACATGTGGCATTATATCATGATGTCGTGGTCCTTATCCTTCATGCATCTTCGACCGTAGGGTTGCAAGGGTCATTGGATTTGTTAGCTATTTACCCAGTTACCATGGTGATCGCCAGTCTTAGCAAGTTAAACATCGAGCACCTTTTTGACCGCGATTAAGACATCACTGCTTATTTAACACATGTGCAAATTGAAAAGTCTTTAGTAGCTAGATATTTAGGATAAGGAAATCGGCGGAAATAACATAAGGTTTAAACTTAGGAAAATTATTGCGCCCATTGAATAAAAATTAAAGGGAACCCGCTTAGGACGATATAAGTAGACATAACCTTAGGAAATAAAAGGGGGGACCCGTCGGCAGGGCTAAAATAAATGCAGCACGATAGACTTAGGAAAACACTAAGGGACCAACTAAAAGGATTAATTACCTAGGAAAAGACATGGCCCCCTCAATGACAAAGAGACCCTCAGACTTAAGTGAATAAAGGTAAGGCAGAATTAAAAAAGGTTTAGGGGTTTTAACAAAGACTTAACTAGATGACATAAACCCTAAACCCTAAGCCTGAAACATAGGATAAAGAGCCAAATATATTCAAAATAAATAATAATTTGAGTAAGGCATGAAGATTTTTTGCATGGTCATTTTTCAGGACTATCAGAGTGTCTGGTGACACTTAGTAGTTTTCACATTTTAGAAGTTGTAGATGCATTTTTGTAATAAGACTTTGACACCTCAAGTGTCATTTTGTATTTAAGTGTTTACATCTAGAATATGCATGAGTTATAAATCAAATAAGACTCTTCTTTGATTTAGTCATAGTTTTTCCAAGATTATCGCATTGCACCTCACCTATATATATGAGGTTGCTTATTGTAATTTTTATTTTAATCTTATGCAACAAAACTCTGCCGAAGTGAAGAGAAAAAGTGAAACTTTGTGTTCCTATTGTTATTTTGCAAACTTAATCAAATAATAAAATATCTTTGACATTCAAACTTTGTGTTTGATTCATTGTGTTTATGGGTAGAGAAATCTTACTAATTTATTGTTTTGATTAAGTAAAGGTGTTGTTGGAAGATATTGTTAAAGAGTAGAATAAGTGTTAGCTTGTGAACTTTGTGTCATTTTTATGCTCTTGTTTATTGGGATTAGTAATTAGTGAAAGAGATAACATTTTGAAGACTTTGAGATTCATCTCGTTATTTTGAAGAAAAGTTAGTTGAATTATAATAAGATAGAATTTCAAAGACTTTGTGCTTCATTTTGTCATCATGGTAGAATGAGATAATAACTTGAGTACTTTGAGCTTCATATTGTTATTTTGAGAAAATATTATCAAAAGTTGTAACAAGAGATCAAGATAAAGACTTTGTGCTTTACTTTGATTATCTTGATTAATATGGTGGGTTACAGAAAAGTTACTTGAAGAAAGGTTGATAGGATAAAAATGATTTGTAAGACTTTGAGCTCAAGCACTATTCTCCCATCTCAGAGAAGCAACAGAGGAATTTTAACCTTTACGGAAACTTTGCTTCTTTATTTTGTATTGATCATTCATGTGCTCTAAGTTGTTTATTTTTAACTTAGAAATTAGTATAGTTATTACTGCTCGTCACTGTAAATTTTTTTTTTTTTAAAAGAGGGAAGAATAAAATCTATTCTAAAGAGAGAATAGGATGATGTATCGTCCATGTTTAGATTAGAAATCATAGTGTGAATTGTATTCTAAATTAAGAGAGTAGTAAACAAAAGGGGGAGCCTTCCCTTATAAATTAGAAGACATTTAATCTCACATACTGTGGTTCAAAACACAATTTTGCAAACATCCCCAGTTTGCAATATTTTCACCCAACATACTTGGTCTCATTTGTCCAACCTTTGCCTAGCCCAAGGGAGGAAGTTCATCTTAAATTGTCCAAGCAAAATGATGATTCATTTCATGTGTGCATTAAAGACCCCATTATGATTCATTTGGATAATGATATTGATGCTAACAATGTCAATGCTAATGATTCTTGATGATATGTATGAGATTATTGAGAGTAATCATGATATATCATCGAGATTTTCAAAAGCATTAATCATAGCTCCTAGTGAAAAAGTGACTCATGATTAGAGGATGATCCTTGTTTCAACTTGTTGTATCTCCATCTATTGCAATTTTTGTGGCTCCTCTCGCATCGTGTCCACCATTCCTAAATGATGTTAAGCAAGATTGGTAGATAGATGACTTGCTAGACTAGCCCCGGTTGTGCAGTGTATTCTCTTTTGTGTATTTTCTTGTATGTAATGTGATTCCCCTATGAGTTGATACTTGATATTGTCTTTGTGTTATGTTAGGCTCTCTTTATTGTCTTTATCTTTGTTGTTCCATTGGTGCAAGATAATGAAGGGACCAAATCTATTGTGACATTCCTATATTTTTATCTCAATTCTTCTATATGTTGTACATGTGTTATATTCATAAATATGCTTTTGTGTTGTGTACTTAGGGATGATGCAGAGAATTGGGATCTCTAGTTTTGGTCTCTTCCATGTTGACCCCAAAAAAACTTTTGTTTTTCATCTCATGTGCTCTTCTTCCATTGTGTTCAAAGTTCCACCGCCTTTGGGGGATGATGTCAATTCATTATAATCATACTTGATAAAGATGATTTATCAAATTCACACACTGACTCTAGTTAGTAGATCCCTTAGGTTCTCTCTTTATGTCTTATGCTTCATTTCCATTGATTTTTCTTTGCTTGGGATATATCATTGTGGTAATGTGCTTGTCTTTTAGATGCATGTATGCTACCTTAAAGCAGTTACTCCCGACAAGGCACACACAATCACTTTAATGTGGGGGCATATACCACAATCTTTGTTACAATTTGCATACACCACAAGGTTTGGTTTATACACTTTGATCACGCACCATGACATGTCAATTCATTATTCATATTACTTTGCAAATCAAGCCTTTTTCTTTGTAATCTTTTGCACCATTTTTTCAATTCAAAATTTACTTTCCCTACATGACTCGTAGTAAGCATAAGCCTTACTAGGCCAGCATATTCATGATCTATCTTCTCTTCATGTGTTCCTCCTTTTGTCTTGATATTAGATTGATAACATCCTAAGTCTTAGGGGGCTTGGTGTGCCTTGCCTCTTTAATATCTTAATGAAATTTTGTCAATGCTATTATGTACCTTAATGAGAGCATAAGTGTAGGCTCATACTCCCACTAATGTGGAGGCTAAATGTAACATCATAAATTGTATCCCTAAACAATTTTTATCCTCACTTAGGCCTCACTTTAGCATTTTGGTCTTTCATGCTTTGACCATGTTTGATTCTGCTCACACTGGCTTCAATTTCAAAAAAACCTAGCATATGGTCTATGGACCTTTGTTTAGCCCTAATAGGATAGAAAAGGGCACCCTTGTCATTGGACAATGGTGCTTCATCTGCCTTTGTCCCACTTAAAGGGGCCAAATTTTGGTCCCAACAACAGTCATAAAATACCCTTCCTCTATCGGCCTATCTCAAAATTTAAAACATGTTTGAAGTAATGGAGTATAAAAGCAAGCCCTACCCCATAATTTGAACAAGTCAATCTATCATCTCCACATAATTCAATTCAATTAAATTTAGAAAGAAATCAAGCATTTTCAATACATTGAAGGAAAGGACAAGTATCCAAGTTTCAAGCATTCAAGATGACATCCATGATCAAGATATTTTGAAGCCATCCTATATCCTACATGACAACATTAACCTTTGTATGAAGACTTCAAGGCAAGATTCATCAAGGTATCACATTCCAATTTTCAAATAGCCTTTGAACCTTTTAGGGCACATTTTACATCAATTCAATTCAATCTCAATTCAGTTATAAGCTAAATTCCAAACTCAGAGTTTGACTTAGGCAAACCTCTATTCCCAACACAAATTACCTTCTTTTGTGTGCAAGTTACAAGTTCAAAAACAGTAATTACAAAACTTGTTAGAGTAGATAGAGATGATTAGATCCAACTTTTGTAGGTGCAAAAAGTGGAGGACAAGGTCACCCCACACACCTATGTCTAGCAAATTTTGGGTGAAACTTCTAGGATAGATTATGAGCAACATTCTGATCCATAAAAGGTTTCTATTGTCTGCATCCAACATTTGAGGAACGAGTTGCCTAGAGCCCCATTTTCCCACATTTTCAAGCTTGGGTTCTAGTCACAGATTCTACTCATCTTCCTCATTCTAGATCTATGGTCATGTCTACACATCAAATCTTAAACTATTAGTTCATATTCATTTATATCAATTTTCCATCTTTATCCTTGGAACTAGAATTTAATTTACGTCTTTGGATTATCCATTTCAATCAATCAAGAGTAGAGAACCATCAACAGTTAAACTCTTCCTAATATAATTGAGGTTAAATATATTGAGCTCATATCTCCTTAATGTAATGCCTCTATGAAATAGGTCTAGTTCCTAGTTTGCAGTCTAAGCTTGTGAACAACTATTTCTATATATATCATAAAATATGCACTCACACTGTAAATCTTAGGCTCCTACAAGTGTCCAAACAAGTGCAATCCTTTCTCTACTCATCTATGAAAAAACTACTTGATCCATTGTGTAGTACTTTACAAATGCTCTCCAAAATCTAGTTGAAGTTAAAAATCTATTTATTTATGTGAAAGTTATGACCAATTTACTATTCCAAAATAATATTGGCATTATATCTCCAAAATATAATAAAAGAACTCAAATATATAAACTAAACACATACCACTATTTAGTGCTTGGAGAGAGCTTTCTAATGACTATTAGAAATCAAAAATATAATATCATGAGTGAAAGTTATGCCCCTAAAAAAGCTTCTCTTGTAGGCTCTAAGAGGGTATATAAAGGCCATACTACTAACATCCACATCACACTAGTTGGTGTCAACAATGGTATTAGGGTGGTGGTATGGTGTCTATGCTCAATGAGTTCAATTGATTTTAATTTTCAAGTTTCAGATTTTCACTTGTGTGGTTGAGGTGTTAGTGGTTGGCTTCATAGACTAATGGTCAAAGATTGGTTACCTGAGCCCTTGTTTTAGCAACTTCCTGTTAAGGGCTAGCAACCCATATCAACCTATTGGTCTAATTGGTGTAAACCTACAAGTTGGTGGGTCTACAGACTCCCATAATCCTTTTTTAATAAAAATGTTTTATAAATAATTTTTATGTGAAGTATAATATTTTTTATAATTTCTTACAACTGCAACATTTGATGATTGTACGATCATATAGTCCAAGAGGTGGGGGCCTTGATTTTTTTATTTTTCTTAGTGTCCAAAATAGGCCAAGTGTTATATTAATCATTTTTTGAGCCTCCTAGATCCAATGGTGAGGTATGTTTTTCCCCAAGGGGTCATCTATGAAACTTCTCCCACAAAAACCTCTTGTTGAACACTAAAAACCAAACCTTTATAGACTAATGGTCAAGATTGGTTACCTAAGCCCTTGTTGTTTTAGCAACTTCCTGTTAAGGGCTAGAAACCAATATCAACCTATTGGTCTAATTGGTGTAAACCTACAAGCTGGTGGGTCTGCGGACTCCCATAATCCTTTTTTAATTTAAAAAAATTTATAAATAATTTTTATGTGAAGCATAATATTTTTTATAATTTCTTACAACTGCAACATTTGATGATTGTACGACCATATAGTGCAAGAGGTGGGGGGCTTAATTTTTTAGTTTTCTTAATGTCCAAAATAGGCCAAGTGTTATATTAATCATTTCTTGAGCCTCCTAGATCCAATGGTGAGGTATGTTTTTCCCCAAGAGGTCATCTATGAAACTTCTCCCACAAAAACCTCTTGTTGAACACTAAAAAAAAAACCTTTATAGACTAATGGTCAAAGATTGGTTACCTAAGCCCTTGTTGTTTTATCAACTTTTGGTTAAGGGCTAGCAACCCATATCAACCTATTGGCCTAATTGGTGTAAACCTACAAGTTGGTGGGTCTGCGGACTCCCATAATCCTTTTTTAATAAAAAAAATTTATAAATAATTTTTTATGTGAAGTATAATATTTTTTTATAATTTCTTACAACTCCAACATTTGATAATTGTATGACCATATAGTCTAAGAGGTGGGGGGCTTAATTTTTTATTTTTCTTAGTGTCCAAAATAGGCCAAGTGTTATATTAATCATTTCTTCAGCCTCATAGATCCAATGGTGAGGTATGTTTTTCCCCGAGGGGTCATCTATGAAACCTCCCACAAAAACCTCTTGTTGAACACCAAAACAAAATCTTTTTACAACTCATTTTTAGACACCGAATCTATAAAAAATCACCATATAAACCTCAAATTTGTAAGTAACAACCTACACAACATATCTCATAGCTTGAAATGTCTAAAATTGTTGGGATTAAGGTGTCTCAACCTTTGCAAGCCCTAACATTGGCATGTAATTTTATTTTTTATATCTTATTTAATTTATGAGCCTATAAGGACACTTTCATTTGCACATGTTATTTTGTCATTTGGTGGGATTCAAAATGTTGACTTGTCATATTATTGGTAAGGTGAGATGGATTATTTTATCCTCGTATGGAAGTAGGTGTCCCACTTAGAGGACCTTGAACTTTTACGGAGTTGGGTGACAAGTATCATTTAATGACAAAATTATGACAAGATTCCATGACACACCTACCTATGACAATTTATGACAACTTATAACAGCTTTATGACATATTCTATGGCACAATGAACAAGTGTCAGGATATACCTTTTGCATAGAGTGTTGCAAATGTGATGTTGATGGTTGTCATTGATGTCAACATATGGTTTTGCAGTTGGTGATCTAGAAGTTGTGTTCCAAAATCTTTGGTGTTCTGGAAGATGTGTTACAGTTGGTATTTTATTTGTTTGTGTTGGTGGTAATCTGGATTTCTCCTTTACCAGATATGGTTTTGATAGATTGTATTCATGAGTATCTTGGTTTCATTCTTATTTTTGCTAAGTTGGGTAGTGTTATTTTGGGTCTAGATTAGGTTCGGAATTCAAGGATAAGTTACAACATTTGTGTAGTGTATGAGTCATGTTTTGGGTCCAGAATTTGTGATGGATGCAATGTGTTGATCTGACCGATGATGTGTGTTTTGGTATGGTCTACTTCTCATCCTTTCCACCATTGGAATGTTTAGTATTGACCTATTTTAAATCTCTATCTTGGTTGACTTAGAAGATCATGTTTCTTGGAGACAGTATAAATAAGAGGATGAATTTAATGATGAAGATATGAAAGATATGAAAGATTGAAAAGGAAAAATTCAGTTGTTGATGATATGTGAAGTGTGTTGGTGTTGAGGCACTAGAAACAATTCTGGTATTGCAAATTATGTAATAGTGGCGGATTCTCTTTTTATTTCTTCTTCCTTTGGCAGTGAGCCTTTTTCTGGGCAATGAGCCCTCCTACAGTGACCGTTTTGGCAGTGAACCACCCTTTTTAAATATCACCTTAACTGGTGTTATATATTGAGAACTAACAATCTCCATGGTTTTTCCCTACATGGTTTTTCCACGTCATATTTGGTTTTCATTGTGTTATTTGTTTTGTGTATGTGATTTCATGTTATATATGTTTTAATTAATTATGTTGGTTAATCTGGATGTGTGAATGTATTGAATAAAAAGTTAAAGTTTTCAACTTATCACCCCCCTCTTAGTTGCCCAGATATTTAACATAGAGAAGGTAGGCACCCAAATTGGGTTATGATATGATGTAAGAGAATGTGTTATTTATGGTGAGTTATGAGATATTCTCTTACAACTATAACTGTTGTAAGTTATGACAATATCTATAAAAATTGTATATGATAACTATAAGATGTGTAAGAGCCTCTATGATATGTCAAGATAGTGAATTGTGGGTGCCCAACTTAAGAGGTTTTAATGGGGATTCATTTGGAGATGCACATGTGTGATTTGCATACTTTTAGGTGGTTGGAATATTGTGCCAAGTGTTTTGCATGACCCCATCTTATATCTTCATCTAGAAGCTACCTCTTGCATTGCATTTCTCTATATAAGGTGGTCTTGGAGAATATTATGTATGTTGTGTTTTTTAGGTGAAGTATTATGTTGTTGTAATTAATCTATGGTGTGGGTTGACAGTTGTAGACTCTCATTGAAGAAGAAGTATATTTCTATTATATTATAACTATTATTCAATAATACAAAGTACTATGCTTTTCGAGTGTGGGGTTTTTCTCCTGGAAGGATTTTTTTCATGATATATTTGATGGACTTATAAAGAACTGAGAGGGGGGGTGAATCAGTGACACGAAAAATAGTACTACTTTAAACACTGGCTGGTAAATATACTTAACAAGTTTACTCAACACTATGTATGCAATCCAAAATGACATTAAAGCATCCGTAATAAGTAAAACATCCACCATAACATAAGTGTTTATACGTGGAAAACCCAAATGGGAAAAACCACGGTGAGATGAGACTCACAAGTTAACTATCTGCGGTAATAGGTAACTGACCAGTTAAGGTCTACAAAAGTGCTCTACTAGGAGCAAATCCTATTAAAGATTCCAAAGCTCTGTAAGGAACTATACCCTGTTAAAGGTAGTACCCTGTTAGGAGTAACCTCAGTAGAGGATTTCTTAATCCAAACTAATGGATCACCTTGTTAAATAATTTGTACAATGAAGCTTGTTAGAGCTTACCTAGTTAGGGGATTTGGCTATTGTAATGATTAGAAAATAATAGGTGGTGTGATCTAGAAGTAGCACAACTTGCTTGAATAGATCATCTTGTGTGCGCTCAAAACTGCATAACCATCATACTCTGCAATGCCTTCAACAACTTAACACTTCTATCTTCACATCAAATCATCTCATATCATATATCCAAAATAGTTCATCATAATGTCATTA